>NC_090175.1:9043208-9290708 GCF_024679245.1 Pseudorasbora parva | reverse complement strand
GGATGAATTAGAGCGGAGACTGAGAGCCAGGCCTTCTCGTCCAACATCAGTGCCTGACCTCACAAACACGCTTCTAGAAGAATGGCCAGAAATCCCCATGAACACACTCCTAAACCTTGAGGAAAGCCTTCCCAGAAGAGCTGAAGCTGTTAGAGCTGCAAAGGGTGGGCCAACTCCATATTAAACCCTACGGATAAAGAATGGGATGGCATTAAAGTTCATGTGCATTAATTAAGGCAGATGTCCCAAAAAGTTTGGCTATATAGTCTATTTTAATAGTTTAGGTAACAATACTGACCCTGACAATTAGTAAAATTAATGATTTCAACAAAAACAGCACAAGTGAATGCGTGAATTTTCTTAAAAGCTTTTTTTAAAGGGACACTGAACTTTGAGGCACAATAATACAGATTTTTACATCAATTTCTGCTACAGTTACATTTCAAATAAGGCCATTATGGTTTCAACAGTACAAGATAATAAAACTATATCATACATTAGCACAATCAAACACTGGAATCATTTCATACAACTAAAACCATACCATTTGCATATAGTACAATTAAAGAAAACACTGATATATATTCAAAAAACAATATAAACCTGTGCTAATCTGTGCGCATATTCATAATCATCACTAGCATATCTATTATTTTATTCATGAAGCGTTAACCTGTGGCATTAAAACTGCTGCAGAATCATTTCACTCTTTAGATTGGACTATAAACGTTGGAGACTTTATAGTCAAATCTAACCATAACACAAAACAGACTATACTTTTGCCATAACACACTAGCAGCTGATTGGCTAGCAAACCAGCTGAACATTTTTTCCCCAGATGATTAGCGATAAAAACATTGACAGCCAATCAGAATCCATCCTGCTTCAAAGGGCTCGAGCATTTAAAGCGCCAGACGACAAAACTGCAGCGCTTGCTTAGTATAAACAGTGGATTTCGTCCGTTGGTGTGGATGCTAATGCTAATATAGTTACCGTTATAGGTGTGAACGGGCTTTAATTAGATACAGAATACGCATGACCAAAGCATCCAATCACAAGCTAATACATGTGTTCAGTGTGTTTGTGAATGAATCAGATGAAATGAATCTCTTTATGAACACATGACTCTTTTAATTAATTGCGGTGGTCAATGATTAAACACACATTGAACCTCATTCATGAAACTTGAGCTGAATGAATCGTTCTTCTTTATGTACATTTTTGCATTGAACTGAACAAGATAATGTGAAGCCTGCTCATGTTTTATGAACGAGGCTTGATCAGATTACAGCCTGAAAAAAAAAACATCCTCATGAATGTTTTTGACATTTATTTATACGTTTATGGATCTCTAGCTTGAATAATCCTCTCAAGGCACATTTGAACCATTAGCATCAAACAATGATCGAATCAAAAAGCATCAAAATTAGACATCCGATTAAAGCACAATTGTATATATATATTTTTTTTTCATTAATATTAAAAGAAAGAAAAAAGCATGAAGGACAAGTGCCGTGAAATGCAAAATCTGTTCTGTCTTCAGAGACACCTTACATGACTACACTCATGAATATTAATGAGGAACAGGCCCAGGTAAGGTATGATTGGCTTTGGCAAAGCATGATTTCTATGGCAGCATGGAGCAGGTGGACTTCATCAGAACAGGGCTCTTAAAGGAACGGTTCACACACAAAAAATACGTCATTTAAAGGGATAGTTGACTTTAAGATGAATATTCTGTCATCCTTCACTCGCCCTCAAGTTGTTTCAAACCTGTATGAGTTTCTTTCTTCAGCTGAACACAAGGGAAGATATTTTGATGAATGTCAGTAACCAATCAGTTACCTGGAGCCATTGACTTACATAGTAGGAGAAAAAAATACAATGTAAGTCAATGGCTCCAGTTAACTGATTGGTTACTGACATTCATCAAAATATCTTCCCTTGTGTTCAGCTGATGAAAGAAACTCATACAGGTTTGAAACAACTTGAGGGTGAGTAAAGGATGACAGAATATTCATCTTAAAGTCAACTATCCCTTTAAATGTTTGGAACGACATGAGGGTGAATACTTAAATTTTTGGGTGAACTGTTCCTTTAAGAGTAAAGACACATGGCAGCTTTGATTGATATAATGAAGGCAATGAATATGTGTGTGTGTGTGTGTGTGTGTGTGTTTAATTAAGGCATGTAAATGTTACCGTTCTCTAGAAATGCTTCATCATTAGCAGCTCTGGGGTCTTGTGCACTCAAATGATCGCTTCCTCGTGTTTCTCTGTGTTTACAGTAAAAGAACTGAACCTCCTCGAACACTTCAGCTAAACTGAAGATTGGATTTGAGATCCCAAACTGACTTCCGCACATGCAGACAGAGTGTAAGTGTGAATGTGTGTGTTAGTTCTGAGCGGTGTTGTTGAACAGCTCCGTTCGGGCCAGTTTTGTGGGCGGCTCAAGTGACTCCTCCTCCCCCAGGACCATGGAGTTATCCGGAACGGGCATGTCCTGATCTTCATCGGTCTCATCCGTCTCATCGTCCTCTTCCTCATCTGCACACATTCACACACCAGATACATGACACTTCCTGTCCTGATGCTGGAAAGTTCTGGCTGGTTGCTAGAGCGTAGCTATGCAGTTGCTAGAGTGTGAGGAGTGGTTGCTAAAGAATTACTACAAAATTTTAAATGGTTTTAAAGTGTTGCGATGGGGTCGTGAGGGTATTCTAGATGGTTGGTACAGTTTTACAGTGCTATGGAGTACTGGGTTGTTGCTAGGGAGTTCTGGGTGGTTGGTAGAGGGTTGCTAGGGAGTTCTGGGTGGTTGGTAGAGGGTTGCTAGGGTGTTCTGGGTAGTTGCTAGAGCATTGCTATGGAGTTCTGGATTGTTGTTTGAGGGTTGCTAGGGTGTTCTGATTGGTTGCTAGAGCATTGCTATGGAGTTCTGGATTGTTGTTTGAGGGTTGCTAGGGTGTTCTGGTTGGTTGGTAGAGGGTTGCTAGGGAGTTCTGGGTATTTGGTAGATGGTTGCTATGGTGTTCTGAGTGGTTGGTAGAGGGTTGCTAGGGTGTTCTGGTTGGTTGCTAGAGCATTGCTATGGAGTTCTGGATTATTATTTGAGGGTTGCTAGGGTGTTCTGATTGGTTGCTAGAGTATTGCTATGGAGTTCTGGATTGTTGTTTGAGGGTTGCTAGGGTGTTTTGGTTGGTTTCTAGAACATTGCAATGTGGTTGCTAGGGAATTCTGGATTGTTGTTAAAGGGTTGCTAGGGTGTTCTGGTTGATTGCTAGAACAGTGCTATGGGGTTACATTTAAATGTGGATTTCTTTAAAAGCTCACTCGGAAAAAAGAATTCCTATCAGATGTCAGGCATTTTGATTGTTCTGAATTATCACACATTGTGTGTGTGTGTGTGTGTGTGTGTGTACCTTTATCAGGATCCATTGACCTCTGACTTCTGTTCAGACAGGCAAACTGAAACAACACGCATTAAGTGAAATCACTGAATGACTGTCTATTTGACAGTATGCAAGTGTGTGTGTGTGTGTGTGTGTGTGTGTGTATAGAGGCGTACCTCTCCCATAACAGCGATCGGCGTCTCTCCTTTGGCCTGTGCGACTCTGTGCTCGATCAGGTAGTACATGTACTCGTCATACAGCAGTCTGATCAGATGAAACGAGCCAAAACTGGCTGCGCTGCGCAGGGTCAGATCTCTGATCACCATTGAACTACAACACACACACACACACACAGACACACAGACACACACACACACACACACACACACACAGACAAACACACACAGAGATTATGACAATATACTAAAATAGACTAGCCTGGATGCCAGCCGAACTCAGCCACGCACACAACATTTAAGCTCAGGCGGTTCGGTCTGGACTCGATCCACAGAGGAGTAATTATGCTGAACAGAAACTATTCTGACCAATGAGATCATCAGGGCGAGCTTTAGACGATGACGGACAGATCATAAACAGAAACCTAATCATCACGTCATCAAAGGCGCTTGGGCTGAATTTGTTCGAATCCTAAACAGAGAGCTTGTTCGTATCTGCATTCACCTTCACTATTTCTCTCTGAAATGATGATCATGTGGGTAAGTAACTGTGTGTCCTTCAATTATTTTTTTTACAAGACCGGCAAAGATCGTTTATTCCAGTGCGCGTGCAGACAGGGTTGCCAAGTTTTACAACAAACCCGCCAACTACTAGCCCTAACCAAACCCAATAGCTTCTCAGGGGGATCTCTGGGAGAAAAAATGGCGTTTGGGGGGTAAAATGTGTGTTATTTTGGCAAGGTTGTCTGCTAAAATTCGCATTCCTGGGTCTATATATCACATAATTGAGGTCGCTTCAACCCGCGGAGATGGAAAACAACCGGCGGGGAAACCGCAGACTTGGCAACACAGTGCAGTTGAGCTCTGTTGACATTTGACAACTACGTTATGTGTCTCTTCGTTGCTCTGATTGGTTGTAGGTCTGTCCAATTGAGGTCTTTCCTGGTTTGGTTGAAAAACGCCCCATAATCACAGCCCAATGGAGCATCAGACTCATATTCTGACTAGAATTGAACTATCTACACTGGGCACTGCTCTCACCTGTAGAAGCTCCACTTGAGCAGGAAGAGTTTGGCCGCTTTGGGTAAGGTCTGGCTGTCGGTGTACGGCTTCAGGACCTGAGAGACCACCCCGTCCAGCCACGCGGCCCACTGCTCCAGAGAGTTCTGCTGCTGCAGAGTGATCTTAAAGTCCTGCTCCAGCCGCTGGACCATGCCATCTTCACAGCCACACACCCACGAGGCTTGCTCCTAAACACACAGACACACACATATTGAGAACGGCAGGGATATCCGAGGATGTGACTGGAACAGAGCGAGCTGTGTTACCTGTACATTGGTGAAGTCGACGCGGTTGAGGTCGCTGAGCATCTGTGTGATCTGAGCCGTGTTCTGCAGTACGGCGCGGGCCGCCTGAGCCAGATGATTGAGGGACGTGTAGCGCCGCAGAGTCTGAGCGAACGCTCCCGCACACACCACCTACACAAAACACACACCGTTAGAGACAGAGTGCATTTAGGCCACGCCCACACCGGGCCCAGGGGCAATCCAACGCTCTCCATTGACTTTGTATCGCGTGAAGCGGTCGCCTTGTCTTTTCTTACTTATAACAAAGAACAGAACAATGTCTAAAAGCTGATATGTGCCAAGGTGTGCAGCAAACAAGCTAAAAAACACAGAACTACGTTTTTATAAGCGGTCGACCCCGAAAAAGAGCGTTTAAGGAGACCGAAGTGGATACAGGCAATAAGACGTGAAGCTTCGGCAGGAGGAATGGGTCAGTTTTGGGACCCTGACACTCCGTATGTCTCAGTTTCCCTACGTGTGCAGGAAACATGTTGTCAAATATCCAAATGTCAGTTGTATATATTATATCAACAGTGGGCGTAATGTTAGTTCTCAGTGTAATATAACATGTCACGCTCCGTCTCTATTGCCTATATCCACTTTTGCGTCCTTAAATGCTCGTTTTTTGGGTCTACAGCTTATAAAAACGTCTGTTTTTTTGTTTTTTTTTAGCTTGTTTTCTGAACACCTTGTCACATATCAGCTTTTAGACATTGTTCTTTTTTTGTTATAAGTCAGAAATGACAAGGAGGCGGCACCCCGCAATAAATCAGTGGAGACTGTTGGTTTGTTCCCAAGGCGAGTCAGAGAAATCTGTGTGTGTATCAGACCTTGATGCGGACCATCTCCTCTGGGATGCTGATCATGGCATTGGTGAGCCAGTTCTCCAGACTCTTTGCAAAGTTACGGATGGCTTGAGTTAAGGCACCTACAGGAACACAGAGAGAGATTCAAAATAAAGATATTGAGACATCGAATTAAATTTTTTTTTAATGGTCATTTGCTGCAACAAAATGACTTTAAATGATCAGAATGTGTTGAGAATGTTGAGCTGTACTGAGTTCAATTGAATAGCATGGAGTAGTGAAGAGTTTGCACTATTTTTAGGGTTTTGTATAAATATATAGAGCTTAGATTTTTTGGAATTGTAGATGTCACTGATTATGTCTTTATATCAAGTTGTATAGTGTATGTAAAGTTGTGTAGCTTGTGTGGAGTTTGGTTAGCTACAATATGCTTAGTGTTTTGAAACTCATTGGGACTAGAATTTATCGAGTTTGTGCAACTTACTGGGGATGAGTTGTGTCAAGTTTTAAAGGGTGTGTCTAATAGTATTCTGAAACGTACTGTGGATTGAGTTGACAGTCTGTGTAGAGTTGTAATTCACTGGAATGGTGTTTATAGTAAGTTTATTTTGGAGTTTTGTAATTCATGGGGACTATAGAGTTGATATAGAGTTTGTATCACATTGAGTAGCTCATTGAGGATTGTGATTATATATAATTTGTATAGAGTTTAGTAACTCACTAGGGATGTTTTCATGGAGTTGTGTAAGGCTTTCTAGGTTTGTGTCTTATAGAATTTTATTACACGGCTCTGTGAAATACTTGATTCTGATTGGTCAATCGCACATTCCAGCGGTATGTTATTTCCAGATAACAACCGCTCATCCGGGTACTACGAGTTATCTTGACCGGCACTACTTCTGTGCTTAACGCTGGCGCCATCTTGTGGCTTAAACAGTCGTGGGTTACAATGGAAGACTTCAAGGCAGGTTTCCTTTATAAATATAGATATGTTTCTTACACAAACGCATCGATTGGAATCAGAAGGCTCTATTAACCCATCGGAGTCGTGTGGAGCACGTTATTTGACGGACAGCTGCATTTTTTATGGACTTCAAACACAACTACAACTACTGCTTGGATTAACGTTAGCCTGGACTTTATAAATATAACTCTGATTGTATTTGTCTGAAAGAAGAATGTCATATACACCTATGATGACTTGAGGGTGAGTAAATCATAGGCTTGGTTTCATTTTTGGGTGAACTAACCCTTTCAGCATTCATTTTCAACATTTAGCAGCAATAGATAAAGGCTTAAAGCAGGTTGGAACTGTTTTTCTTCGTGGAAGCTTTGCTTAAGAGCCAATCAAATATTTAATCTCAAGACAATATTTTGTGTCTAATTTATTTGAGACTAGTAGCCGTGTAATAAGTGGGATAATGTACACCCAGCCGGTTGTTATCGCAGAATAAACCCCTTCAGAGTGATCAGGACCCCGACGCGAAGCGGAGCATCACTCTGTCAGGGTTTATTCTGCGATAACAACCGGCTGGGTGTACATTATCCCTTATGTGTAACATACTTTGGATGGAGATGATACAGAGTAGGCCTGTGCAATATATCGAAATTATCGAAATATCGCAAATGTACATATGTATATCGCAACGGCGCGCAAGATCTGAATGATGTTACTTATCTGTCAACACACACACAGTTATGTCAAAATGGCTGTCTTGATGAGTATTCATGTAAACTCAGTCGGTTATGCTTTAAGTGAACGATATCAGAAAGAAGCCGAATGCATGTCAAAGAGTTTTTGGTATTTAAATATTTGCATTATGTTTTTTGTTTGTTTACATTGATGCTAAAATTATTTTTGCTAAAACACTGCTGGTCACTTTCAGAAGTTGCAGCAATGCTTTCTTGTCCCAGAAAGAATGTGAAACACATAAATAATATCATTCTCAGATTTTAAATACTTTTAAAAATATAATTTAAATAGATTTTACACACTAATAGCAATATTATATCGCATTATTTAGCAAGATATTGCATGTTTCTTCCATATTGCACAGCCCTAATGCAGAGTTTGAATGGAGTCATGTAGAATTTATGATTTGTGTATCTTACTGTGAATGTTTGTTTGGAATAACTCATTGGGACTGGAGTTGATATATGGTTTGTATAGCGTAGTGTAGGGTTGTGAATCTGACAGAGGATGGTGATTATATATAATGTGCATAGCGTTGTGTAGAGTTTTGTACCTCAGTGGGATGGAGTTGACATAGAGTTGTGTTACTCACTGGGGATGGGTCTCAGGACATCAGGGATGAGGATCTCCACTAGGCTTTGGTACAGCAAGTTGTCGCATTCGCGGGTCCATTGGAGGACGGGCTCATATTTACACAACAGAACCAGAACTGACTTGGGCAAACGCTTCTCTGATTCATCATGACTGTGGAGACAGAGAGAGACGTCAGCGAGACACAAGTCAACATCACAATGCCTGGGACTGTATGAGGAGCCAATATATGTGTGTGTGTGTGTGTGTGTGTGTGTGTGTGTGTGTGTGTGGCTCTCACAGGTCAAGTGTGTCCGTGTCGCTGGTTTGCCCTTCACTGAACCTCCAGAAGCTCTTCCACAGCGTCTCCACAAGAGGAAACTGCAGGTTTATCATCACGTCCAGAATCGCCTACAAACAAACACACACGTTATTCACCAAAACACTACAATAAACACACATCTGACATCCCGATTGCACACGTTTGTTTTTGTGAAATGTGGGGACATTCCATTGGCGCAATGGTTTTTATACTGTACAAACCGTATTTTCTATCCTCCTACACTGCCCCTGCCCCTTAACCTACCCATCACACACACACACACACACACACACACACACACACACACACACACACACACACACTCACACACTCACACACACACACACACTCACTGCCCCTAAACCTACCCATCACACACACACACACACACACACACACACACTCACACACACACACACACTCACTGCCCCTGCCCCTAAACCTACCCATCACACACACACACACACACACACACACTGCCCCTACCCATCGCAGGAAACATTCCTCATTTTTACTTTCTAAAAAAAACTCATCCTGTGATTTATAAGCATTTTGAAAAGTGTGGACATGGGTAATGTCCTCATATTTCACCCTCTCCTGTAATACCTGTGTCATACCCATGGCATTATACACATTTGTGTCCTGATATTTCACAAAAACATGCCCCCACACACACACTCACCTCGCAATGCTCTCTGTAGATCAGCTGATATGTGTGTACGTGTTGAGAAAAGAGCCCGTCCGGCAGAGATTTACCCTCATCCTCGATCACAGGGAACTCCGGTAGACCACGAGATGCATCTGAGACACACACACACACACACACATTTAAACAGTTGATGTCATTTCCTGTAGAATACGATTACATGTCCGGAAGAGAGAGCTGCCCTTACATTTCCATTTTACAATAACCTGTATAGAGACAGATGTTTGTCTTACCTAAAAACTGCTGATATTGGTGAACCTGGGCGCTGATGTCAGATAGCCCCGCCCCTTGTTGATGCCCCACCCCCAGGCCCATTCCATTGGTCAGTCCCTCCACCTTCTGCACAGGCTTTATTCTTTATCAAGAGACGAGGGTTGTCAATCAAACTACCAAGAGCAAGTGATCATCAACACAATCTGTAAACACACACACACACACCTCTGTTTCTGTGAATACGGCTGTTGTCTCATGGCCAGGTGTTGCTGGTCCTCTACCAGTCTGTGCAGGGGGGAGTTGCTCTTGATTCGAAGGCCATAGTAATGGTACTTAGAGTTCCCTCTGAACACACACACACACACACACACACACACACACACACACACACACACACACACACACACACACACACACACACACGTTAATATAAAGCCTGTTCAACCCAGTGTTATTTTAGTATCATTGATATACTATTATAGTTTTTGTTAATTAGATATTATTTTTATATTTGCAGTTTAATTTTAAAGCTTTAGTACTTCAAGTTCAGCTAAACAAAAATGAGAAATGTTAACTCAGCAACTAGCTGAAGTAAAATATGTTTGGCAGGGCTCGACTTTAACTTTTTTGCTCACCAGTCCAAGCTACTGGCCACAATTTGAAATCAATACTATGGGGAAAAACTGCCATAGAGATATTTTTAATATTATCTCATAATTTGGCAGGAGGTTTATTAGGCTGCTGTCACTTTAAAACCTGACGCACGGATCCATTATACTGTTACACAGGTTTTCTTTCTCAGCTGTTTACGTTCACTTAATACAGAACTGACTGTGTTTATGTGAAAACACACCAAGATCGGCATTTTGACATTATTTTGTGTGTATTTGACCGTTTAAGTGCAATAAGCAGTGAAAAAGAACTCACGCTCACTTTGGGTGTAAGAACAAAATCTATGGGACTGAATTATGCGTAATATGGCCAATCCCACGCCGGAATTCAAGCCCTGTAACAGCAACAATATTCATCCGGAGCAAATAAAACGAGTGAGTGGAGGCGGGTTTGTGTGTCAACTCAGTGTTTCGGAAAGATGAGAGAGAGAAGGCGCAGCTGTATCATGAGTCTATTCTGCGGGAAATTAGAATTGGAAGTGTTTTAGATATATTTCAGTATCAAAATGTATTGAAAAATATATTTTTGACAACCACACTTAGTTTAGTTTAGTGTTTTATTATTTTGGATGCCTTTTTAAAAGACTACAATTAAAAAAAATTATATATTGTATATAAATTTCAACCCGTCAAAAGTAGCTAGTAGGAGTGACTGCGTTACACACCACTGCTGAAATACATCCGCATTTGGCAGGTTGGTGGATGTTCATGTCAAGCCCTGGCTTTTGGTAAATATTTTTTTCTTTTTACTGAATCAAAATTGTCTGGACCAATGAGATTTGACTGTGGGCGGAGCTACCAGGTATAATGAATATAGAAATAGGGCAAAATGTTGCACGTAGCTTGTCGTGGAAGAAGGTCTGGACAGTGTGATTGTACCTGGTGCCGAGACGTCTGGTCCTGAGGCCCATGAACACGGAGCGGATGAGTTTGCCAAACGAGGCGGCGTTCACAGGCTCTAGCTTAGTCTGCTGGCAGTGCAGGAGGTAATGACAGTAGAGAGTACAGCGAGGAAGACTTACACCTTCAGCTGTCTCGTAGTTATCCATCAGCCATTGCACCTGAAGACAGACAGAAAACATGGTGTTAGATGTCAGAGGGCAAATTCAACAGCAGAAAGGTGAAAATGTTTTTGAAATGGATGCTACATGACTAGAGAAAACAGAGATAAAGGACTGTGATGTTCCCTTTAGCCAAAACCTCCTGCCCTTGATTTTGGCATTGCCCCAGGGTGAGAATACAAAAATGCTGAAGTTTAATCTGTAATGTTAACAACAGCAACAACAACAAAAAAACCTAGAGCTGTCAAAAGCCTAGCAGATATCCACGTTTATTTGTCAACAAAAGTCTGACGGATGACGCAAAACACTGGGTGAAACCAAAGTCCCTTTAAGACAAGTCATTTCACTCGGCGGCCATCTTGGAAACGCCTCTTGGGCATGCAAGAGCAGCTCCCATCTCTTTGAATGGAGAAATTCTCCAAAACTGTTCGCCAAGCTTACAATTAAATTTCATATTTGAAATCACCAATGAAATCTGACAACAACGGTCTCATAAATTTGGATTCTTAACGCTTGAATAATAAAAAACTGCATTTTGCAGCCTGGACAATGCTAATGCGCAAACCTAAACACAAATCTAAAGTTTAGAAAGTTTTTCAATGTTTAAATTGCTTTGTGTTAAAAATTTTGTGTTGATTTTAACTTAATTCTTAATTGCTCTAAATATTTTATTTTTTCCCTCCCTTTGTAGCACTTTGAGATTTTCTTTAAAATTAAAAGTGCTTTATAAATAAAATGTATTACTATTATTATTATCTCAGAGCTCTGCCTGTTTTCATAGCAACCGGAGCTTCTAACGGCAGCTGCAGTGTCGCAATGACTTTACCAATCAACGATTGGCTCTTTACTTTAGAAGGCGGGGCTTATTTGCCATACTGGGCGTTGCACTCCCTCTCATTCATAATCAATCAGAGTGTACCGTCTTCCTATATATAAAGTCTTTGGTGGTACGGGCATGAAGAATGCTTCGCCCAGAGAAAACAAACATACTCACAGTGGCAGGCGAGGCACGCGTGTTGTGTGCGAAATTCTGGTTCCCTCCTCCAAGCATGTACCCGCCCTGAATGACGTAACTCCCTGCCCCTCCGCTGCTGACCACGCCCCCTGCCCCGCCCACTTCCGACGAGGACCCACCAGTCACCACGGCGATCCCCGAACTGCCCTCTGAGAACATGGAGACCACCCCCGTGCCCGTCCCGGAGGCCACAGACACAGCCTGAGTGGTGGCAGGAGACGTGACCTGCGACCCGGTGGTGGGTGAATTGTCATAGTAAGTGGCAGAGGTTGTGGATTGAGGAAAGAGGGAGGAGTCAGTGAACGAGTAACTATTGGGACGACTGAGAAGGGAAGAGAGAAATACAGAGCAAGGTAAATGTTTTCAGGAGTAAAGAGAAGTGAAATATACACCACAAGAACTTGTGTTTATGCTCACATCGCAGTATTGTTGTAGTTGGTGTCTCCCTCCACAAACTGGCCTGAGTACACATGCTGTACCAACACACACAAACAAAGAAAACAAACACCAGTTTGACATCAGACGCTTAAATGGCTGCCTGCTATCTGTCTGCCTCCCATAGCTGAACCCTTTTATTTCTACCCATCTCTCCCTCAGGTTCTTGAAATAAAACAAAACATGTATATGTGATGTAAAATATAAATGTGGACTTTAAGGTATGAAGTGTGTGTGTGTGTGTGTGTGTGTGTGTGTGTGTGTGTGTGTACCTCAGGTGTGATGTGTAGATTACTGACCCCCAGACTCTTGGTTGGGGCCTGAACAACTGACCTCTGCTGGGCACAGACCACCACAGTGATTATTACGGCTTTTATATACATATATATATATATATATATATATATATATATATATATATATATATATATATATATATATATATATATATATATATATATATATATATATAACTCATATATACACAAATGAACGTGCATTACCTGTGCTGTCTGCACCTGTTGCACTACCTGTGTGGGTACACCTGTCTGTCCCGCTGGAGAAGAACTAGATTCAGAGTCATTTGAGTGAAGTGAGCCCTCTATATGAACAGACAGACAGACAGAAAAAAACATATAAGCATTAAATTATAATATAATATGCTTCCCAGAAACTCATTTGCATATTAAAGAGTTAATTTCAATGAAACAGGATTGGTCTTCTTGATTAGGGTTGTAAAGGGGCTGAGCATTTTTGGTAAATTTCCAGAAACTTTCCAAAAGTTTACAAAAAATAACTTTAACTTTGCAACCCTAGTCTTGATGTTGTGAGATTCATATTTAATTGCACTCAAATGGAAATCACAAATAGAAAAAATTGGACACACAAAAAAAAAAATGACTGAAATCATCATGATTGATTAGCTCATTAACATATGACTAACCACATTTGCATATTCAGTATTCAGCAACTTGTCTATGGCATTGTTAACGCCAGGTTACCAGTCTTAGGTTATTTACATCTTAAAGTTACAGTAGCCAAAACAACCCGTTTAGTTTAGAGGAACATTCGGGGATGAAAAACAAAATTGGAGCAAAAGTGGAGACTATGGCCACTTTACACTTCTGAATCTAACATCCACCACATCTTACTTCAAAGGACGTGTGTGTGTGTGTGTGTGTGTGTGTGTGTGTGTGTGTGTGTGTGTGTGTGTGTGTGTGTGTGTGTGTGTGTAAGAGACACACAATGAGAGGAAGACACACTGAAAAGAAAGAGACAAAAAAACGAAATGAGAAGGAAACACGTGACAAAACCGCTCTCAGAAAGGAGGAAATGATGACTGTGTAAAGGGGAAGATACGCGTTTGCTCTGTACAAAACCCACAGAAGGAAATTAAAAATCAAATCAATACAGAAACAGCTAACAAACAAAAGCCCTCGTACTTACGATACAGCACATCCAGACTGTACAGACAGCTGCTGTAGAACATGATCTCAACACTGAGACTCATCCAGCCATTTCTCTTTATATCCCGCTCATACCGGGCGGCCTTGAACAATTAATCTCCACAGATGGGGCAAGAAAGCTCTCGTTCAGGTAAACACGGGTATCAGATAGAGAGAGAGATTGAGAGAGGAGAAATCAAGCTAAAGAAAGGATGAGGATTTGGGTCGTTTTCTTTACCTGTGGCTTTTATTTTCCTGTATCCTTCAGTTTATCTCTCTACTCAATTACATTATTCTCTGATATCGCCATCCCTCACGTGATCAGCTTTCAACTACAGCTTTCCACGGGTGTTTAGATGTTTTTTTATTCATATTGACGACAAATGATTATCTGTGAAATATAATTAAAAAATTTACAAATAATACTTATAATAATACTATACTTTTTCTATATTTTATAAATAAATTTTAGTATATATATATATATATATTTACACACACAATTTATGTTGATGTTTTATGCTGAGATTTTGTATTATTTATATATATATATATATATATATATATATATATATATATATATATATATTATACATATATATAATAATTAATAATAAAACATTTTTAAAGTCTCTTCTGTTCACCAAGGCTGCATTTATTTAATCAAAATAACAGTAAAATCAGTAATATTGTGAAATATTATAATTTAAAATAACTGTTTTCTATTTGAATATAATATATCATGTAATTTATTCCTGTGGTCAAAGTTGTATTTTCAGCATTCAATCTTCAGTGTCACATGATCCTTATTGAAAATGTTGAAAACAGTTGTGCTGCTTCATATTTTTGTGAAAACCCTGATATAGATATATATATATATATATATATATATATATAATATATATATATATATATATATATATATATATATATATATATATATATATATATATATATATATAGGATTCTTTGATGGATTTAGAAAGTTCAAAAGCATTTATTTGACATTTTTTGTAACATTATAAATCTCTTTAATTAAATTTTTTTGTGGCCACTATCTTTAGTCTCTCAGGTCTCACAGTACCACCCCTTCTTTCTCAAATAAACTTTGTGTGAGTTTCTAAAGCTGCTGCGACAGGAAGTCCATCCACACACACACACCTCCAGGCTGCTGAGTTGGCACTGCTGTCATAACAGATGCCAATTAGAGCATTAGATTGTTCAGTCATCAGAAGAAAAAGCGTGTATGTGCGACGCTGTTAAATAAAAAGCATAGGCACATGTGTGGAGATACACACCGTTGCTGTTGCGTTTATTTCGAGGTCTTTCTATTTAGGGTGAGACCTAGAAAGTGTCAGGTGTCTGTTAGATCGCATTACACATACTTTCGTACACGCAGTGCACGGTGTAATGGTGATGGTCTGCAGGTTCAATTCCATAGACTGTAAAAAAATATGGTTAAGGTGTCCGTGACGTCACCCATAGGATTCTGCAGAGCAGTTTTGAAGCGCAAAGTAGAGACGAGATGGCCGTCGCCATCTTAGCAGCGCGTCACGCCGGATAACAGAAAATGTGCAAAGAGGCAGGATGTGGGCGGAGCTTATGTGACACAATGACTAACAGACATCGGATAAACGGCTATCCACCTGTCACTCAAAGTGACCACGCCCTTAATTAAGCAGAACGTTAAGGCTTTATATAATGCAAGAGTATGAGCTATAAAAAAAATTCACCTCCCTCACAGTTTTCATGAAGGGCAAAATTAGCCCTATAGACCAAAAACACAATTTGTACCAGGCTGTAAACATATTTTTTCCTGCTGTAAAGTTGGGCATTTTAGCATGAGGCTAAATGAGATTTTGCTCCCGTCTGGAGCCTGTCCCTAGTCCTTAGTCGAGGAATCACAGAAAAAAACATGTTTACAACCTAGTACAAATTGTGTTTTTGGTCTATACGGCTAATTCTGCCCTTCATGAAAACTGTGAGGGGGTGAATATTTTTATAACTCATTCATTTACATTTTATAAAGCCTTAAAGTTCTGCATAATGAAGGGCGTGACCACTTAGAGTGACAGGTGGATAGCTATTTATCCGCCGTCAATAGTCATTGCGTCACATAAGCTCCGCCCACATCCCGCCTCTTTGCCCATTTTCTGTTATCCGGGAGTGACTCGCAATGACGCGCTCGTAAGATGGCGAAGGCCATCTCGTCTCTACTTTACGCTTCAGAACGGCTTATCCGAATCCTATGGGTGACGTCACGGACACTGACACATGTTTCAATCCCTATTAAGTGTGGCATGGGAAGTTAAGTCCACATGTATCTAGTAAAGTGTGTGTGCTCACCGGTAACGGTCACCACTATGTATTGTTGGGCGCTCTGGCCGTTTCCTGGCTGGGAGGCGGGGCTTTGTATCTCCCCTGTGACATACTGCGCAGCGGTCACGGCTCCCTGAGGGGGCGTGGCCAAGACGGCTTTCTTTTGAGTGACTGAGGGCGTGGCCTGTGCTCTTATGATTGAGCCCGTCTGTGCTGAAGCAGACCCCGGCGAGCTCTGCATGTCGGACAGGAACTGAGACGTGGTGGTGGAAGTGGCTTTTTGCTGGGTCGATGAGGCTGTTGTGACAATGCCCCCTTGTGACTGGGAGGGTTGAAGCTCCTCGGCAGGGTAGCCTGAAGTTGCCATGACGACAACAGCCAAAATCCCTCTGCAAACAGACATGAAAAACACAGATTAAGCCTGTGTTTAGGGGTTATTGCACAATTACACTTGTGTCCTTTATGGAAGAACACTTCAGGCAGAACTATTGTTTTTTTTTTTCATGCACTGTCAATTTTGAGATTTTGGGCTATTTTGCTTCCATAACATGTATTCTTTAAGACTAGTGGAAAGAAAACATGCAAAATACACTTAAAGTGTTTGTTTTCAACAAAAACGCTGATTCATCCAGTAATGAAACAAGAGAAGTCTTGTTCAGCTTCCCAAATAACCCAGTGTTAAGGAAACAGTGGATGCAGTTTGTTTTTCCGGAGTTCTGCAAGTGTGTGTGTTTGTCCGGTCATGAGTCGAGACCGCAGACGGTGAGTGAAACTGCATCAAATGTCTATGTTATTTTGGCAATCGCCATGTAAGTGCATATGATCTTGACAACGGGAACGTATAGGGACTTGAAAGTTATCCAGGGATAATGCCATGATATATTGTGTGTGTGTTCTGTATTCAACTTACGGAAAAACCATAACTGACACGACGCTGCGGAGCGTCTTAAACTGCAAGAGGCGCTACACTTTTTCCGCAAGTTGAATATGGACGGTGGTCTGGCTATTTTACTTTATAAAGTTTTAAATATGGATATTTTTCTTACAAAAACCCATCGATTCACTTCAGAATGCCTTTATTAGCCCCCCAGAGCCGTGTGGAGCAGTTTTATAATCGATGGATGCACTTTTTGGGCTTCAAATTTTCCGCTGCCATCATTGCCATTATAAAGCTTTGAAGAGCCAGAACATTTCTAATATAACTCGGTTTGTATTCGTCTGAAACAAGAAAGTCATATAACCTAGGATGGCTTGAGGGTGAGTAAATCATGGGCTAATTTACATTTTTGGTGAACTATCCCTTTAATATATTATTTTACAAAAGCAATGGTGCCTTATGATAAGTACACAAATCTTATAAAACATTTTACTAACCAAATTCATTGCCATTTTACTGCTAGCTTAACTAAGTGGTTATTTGAATACAGAATTAGTACATAATGCATTTTGAATACTTTATTAACGACAACAATTTAGCTGAAAAGTGTCAAGCATTTCGTCTCACTTCAATTCAGGTAGTTGTTTTTTGCATGTAAAACTATTCGCATTCTCCTTGCCTGTCAAGATGCATATAAATCCTTAGCCGTTTTGAGCTGGCTAAACTTGTTTAACAGTACTCTCGTTTTTCCTCAAATTAGAGGTAACAGGCGGCCTTTGCGTGCCCTGTCTTGTGATGACAGTATGTGCCAGTGTGCGCATGAAGCTCCTGTCTGAATTAACGAGGAAGACATTGTGTTAAACAGCCTAAAAAGAACAGCTCACATCATTAAAACCATGCCTAAAAAAAAACAAAAAACAAGAGGGCTTGAAATCACAACACTTTATGCATACATGCATCATATATGTTCAAATGTGCTAAAAAATGTACATGCAAAATGTCAAACTTTCATAATGACAGACCATAAATCTGACTAAACATTGTGCTGTGTAATATATTATTTTTTGTTCTTACTATAGCCCTCTGCTACAACAGTTTTACTTAAATTTGTGATCTTCATGCAAGTTTTGGTAGGCTAAGGTTTTGGCTCAATAATAATACATAGCCTATATATATATCTAATATATAATACATAGCCTAATATATAACACATAACCTATATAATACATAGTATGTGTGTGTGTTTGTATATGTCTGTGTAACTGTATAGACATCTGTCAATCACGCCCTTTTAACTTCCCACGCCCCGCCCCATCCAGACCACGCCCCCTCCACTCCCTCCGCACTGGAGCTGATCTGGCACACATATGGCTGTTCGACGACTCCCTCTACAAAGTTTTCAACTGCCTGAAAATACAATTCACGAGACTCTGATCAACCGAATGCCTACATTTCATCGTCATTTGCTTTAAATAAACGGAGCCCCGAGAAAAAGACTACAGCCGAATGCAGAATCACTGTCAAAAGTCGCTGTTTGACATTTGATCCTAAACTCCTCGCCCGTTTTCAGTCAGCAAGTCGGTTTAACACACTTCTTACGTCATGGTCACCATAAACAAACAACAAGTAAAAGTCACACACTCTCACGTTACAACAACCGCCATTTTGTAGCGCTCGAGCAGATTTGACATCGTCATAACAACCGCCAGCGCGTGCGAGAGGCGCGGGGTCGAGTTGAAGCGCGATAACTGAGGAAATCGCGTCTGGCACACTTCAGCACTTGCAACAAAAAAACAACAGGAGGTTGCGTAAAATAAAGTTGTTGCGTTCACCTTTCACTTCTTGCTGGACGATCTTAGTTTGGCGCGGAGTTTTATTTTCTTAATGGCTCAAATTGTTGTTGTTGATTCTCGTTGCTGGGTTCTTGTCGCCACGACTACCGTGACTATGGCGCCTCGTCCTCACCGGGGCAACTGTTGCTACCCACCCGTCTAAGCACCGCCCTCTTGCTTAGCAGCGATTGGCTGCGTGTCGCCAAGGGAAACGGTCATCTCTCTGCATTATTGGATAAGACGAGTGTCTATAACAAACCTACATTCTCATTCGCTGACTGTTGCTGTCAGTCGAGTTGTGCTATTACGCAAGAAGTACACGCCCCCTTCACGTTAGTTTATTGGACCGCATTTCTGTCAGTCAAACGGCACGGTGAACTCCTGTTACTCAATCAGAAAAGAGTGAATGAGTAAATGTAAAAAAATGTATCAAAATAGTGTGCACAACTAGCAAAATCATATTTATTATCATTACTCTTACAAAACGTTGCCATATCAAACAGTTTTTGAACATTGACACCATGGATATATATTTATTTATATTTATTTACCATTTGCAAAGTAAATATAATCCAAAATACATTAAAGATCCACATCCACATCCACAGAAAGAAGAACTACATAAATGTACCAGAGAAATTAAGACTTGGTTCTGAATAACGCACCCTGAATAAATGGATTAAAAGTCCCCACATTTTATTTCTAATCTTTTATGAATACTTTATTTATAGCTATGCATGCTTTGTGAGTCCATTTGCATATTAATCATAATACTATAAATTATCACTAAGGTCAGACAGGCAACTAATTAGCCCATATGCTGAAGGCTCATCCATGTGCTGTTATCTCTGTGAATGCCAGTGTCTGAATCATATGCTCCAGACTTTGTTATCTCTTGACTGTATGATTAAGAAGAAACAGGCTTTTGCTGATATGCTTATAAGCTGGTTTCTGATTCTAAATAACCACACACACACACACACACACACACACACACACACACACACACACACACACACACACACCACTCAATTTCTCACATCCATATCCTCTTCTTATCTGCTTGAAATGTCACCCGGGCTCCTCGTCTCATAGGTCAGCTAACCCAGCCTACACCCCATATGTTTTCTAATATTTAAATCTTTATGGTGTACTGAGGATATTACTTTGAATACCATGTAAATACTATGGTATATGAATATGGAAATCATGCAGTAGCATTGTATTACGGTTCCTCACATGTGGAGTCTGGCTTTTATTATGTAGTATCTGGGTCTTGGTTTATGTTTTTTCATGACCCCACGCAGCTCCTGTGCTCTTTAGTGCACTTCACATGAAATAAATTTGCATTGTAGTGTTGCCTATAAAGTCTAGAGTTGAAATTTTCTGCTTATGAAGAAAATGTGTGATCAAAGTATACCATATTTAATGTTTTAACTTGTGAATAACACTGATGATCTCTTCTCCTGTTAGTGGGGATATATTAGGCAGCAAGTGAACATTTTGTCCTCAAAGTTGATGTGTTAGAAGCAGGAAAAATGGTCAAGCGTAAGGATTTGAGCGAGTTTGACAAGGGCCAAATTGTGATGGTTAGACGACTGGGTCAGAGCATCTCCTAAACTGCAGCTCTTGTGGGCTGTTCCCGGTCTGCAGTGGTCAGTGTCTATCAAAAGTGCTCCAAGAGGAACAGAGGAGAACCGGCCACAGGGTCATGGGCGGCCAAGGCTCATTGATGCACGTGGGGAGTGAAGGCTGGTCCGTGTGGTCCGATCAAACAGACGAGCTACTGGAGCTCAGATTGCTCAAGAAGTTAATGCTGGTTCTGATAGAAAGCTGTCAGAATACACAGAGCATCTCAGTTTGTTGTGTATGGGGCGGCATAACCACAGACCAGTCAGGGTGCCCATGCTGACCCCTGACCCCGCCGAAAGCACCAACAGTGGCACGTGAGCATCGGAACTCGACCACAGAGCAATGGAAGAAGGAGGCCTGGTCTGAGGAATCACGTTTTCTTTTACATCACGTGGATGGCCGGGTGTGTGTGTGTCGCTTACCTGAGGAACACATGGCCCCAGGATGCACTATGGGAAGAAGGCGAGCCGGCAGAGGCACATTAATAAAAAATAAAAAACTAATGATATGCACAGATTATAATAAATACTGCAATATTAAATATATGCAATATAAAAAATAAGAATTGTCCATTTTGATTTTTTCATTAATTAATTAATTTAAATTGGAAATACAGTGAGGACATGATTATTGCGTATTTAACATTAATACAATAAAAAATAATTTATTTAGGATAATTTAAATAGAAATTTACATGTATCTGACTGAAGTAGGCTAGTCTACAGCGCCTGTACCAGTGTGTGCGTTCAAGTTCGTCATTCATTCCTCCATTGTGTGCGATTATTAGACGTTGTGTATGACGACAAAAAGGTCAGGAGTGATGAGATTAGGTCGCTTTATTTGACATCACCTCCTGGGCCGGGCCTTTGTTTCCCTAAAGGTCTCTGTCCTGCTATCACAGTGATCTGAGTGACACGCAAACAGCGCAGGCTCCATCAACCCCTATAAAAGACACACCAGGCTGAGACCATCGTTAGACCATCTTTCAAAACCAAGAAACCACTGAGAAACATTTCCAGCACCTCAAACTTTCACTCCCATCCTCGTCCTCATGTGTAGAGCTGCAGTTCTCACTCTCGCCCTGCTGGTGGCGCTGCTGGGCGGCGCGCAGGCCACGGACGGACACCCGATGTACGGAGTGAAGCTGTGCGGCAGAGAGTTCATCCGGGCGGTCATCTTCACCTGTGGAGGCTCGCGGTGGAGGAGGTCTGTCGATGTCTCAGCAGGTAAGAGTGAGATATATGATCAAATCAGAAGCTCTGTTTATTTATTGTTTATTCCAATACAATTCACACAGTTAGAGGAACACACACACACATTTCCTTCCATAGATGATGTAAGTTATTTCTACTTTAAGCATACACGCAGAGAGAGAGAGAGAGAGAGAGAGAGAGAGAGAGAGAGAGAGAGAGAGAGAGAGTTTAACGTATTTCTGCATAGCTATATGCTTTGACACAATACTAACTAAATTACCATTATACTAGCCTACAAAACAAAAAAAACACAATAATACACACTTATAGCCTACACTGAACTACAAAAAATGAAATCATTTGAAAATAAATATTAAATATGATCAAAATAAATAATGACACGATCTTTAGTCTACATCATTTAATAGTATAATAATAATTACATCAAATGAGTATTAATTATTAATTGATATTAATATTATCAATATCAATGAATTAAAATGTAATTAATATTATTTATTATATTATTCATTAAATTAAATGTACACTGTAAAAACATTTTTTGGTTTTTGTTGGTTTTTAAAGTAACCTGGTTCCCTTAAAATTTTGAGTTTATTGAAATTAAAAATTTGAGTTGATACAATGAAGGAAATTAGTTTAATAAATAGAAACTGAAAACATTATTGTATCTGAACCACATAAAAAATGTGATAAATCATGAAAATTGCACTATTTGGCATGTTTCACTGCGTCATCAGAAATAAAACACACACAATTATCCAATATGCTTACAAAATCTTTTAATAATATTTTAATAAAGGTTGTCGAATCTCAACAAAAAAAATCATTGTATTAACTCAAAATTTTAATTTCAATGAACTCAAAATTTAAAGGCAACCAGGTAACTTTTTTTCTAAATAAATTTTTACAGTGTATTTTCTATTGTTTTACTACAGATTACAATACACACACACACACACACACACACACACACACACACACACACACACACACACACACACACACACACACACACACACACACACAAAACTACAAAAAAATCCACAAATTAAATTGAAATAAATATTAAATATGATCAAACTAACTAACAACAAACTAATAGTAATATGCCAATTATCCTTTAAAGTAAAGTATCAGCGCGTCTCCTCAACAAGACACACGGTTTGAGGACTCACTATCTACTACTAAAGGCAGTAAAAATGTAAACAATATATTTTATTTATGTACTGGTGTTCATCTGTTCATTTTAACAGTAGAATTATCTTGACTCACTCATGTCTGAACGGGTTATGTGCTATAATAACAGTGACATATTTTTGCTCTTTTGTTCTCTGATCAGGTGACCTGTCCAGTGACCTGCTCTCCACTCATGACGACGAGGCCTCCGACAGCTGGGCCGACCCCATCCTCCCTGGCCTGCCATTCAGACCCCGTCCCGACTCAGAGGCCCTGGCCTGGTCCACACAGGGTCATGAGAGCCCCGTGTTCAGCCGGCCCGTTCGCTCGCTCATCTCAGAGGAAGTTTTGGAGGCCTTGCGCTCCTCGGACAGGAAGGGGCGGGACGTGGTCGTCGGGCTGTCCAACGCCTGCTGTAAATGGGGCTGCAGTAAGAGCGAGATCAGCTCGTTATGTTAAAGGACTGCGTGAACCAATTTCTCCGCCCCTTCCTCGTCTTCTATTTCCATTCAACCTTCACATATAACAATGAAGAGATTGTTTAATTCAATTCAACAACTTTATTTGTCCCCAATGGGCAATTAAGAAGGCCTCGAAGAGTAACACACAATTACTAAACATTAATAAAATCATACAATAAACAAATAACATAATGTGCACAAATATATTAAAACAAGTTCAATCATTTATAAGAAGGAATAAGTACGCTAATATATATACATATACAGATATACATATATGCAATTAAAAATCACTGCATGATGAAATTGATAAATTCACAACCGCCTCTAAGTTAAAGGTTGTTCCTATGAAAATATTTGTGTCAGATGTGTAGGAATAGCAGATTTTAGCCAAAGTGAAGAGCCTGTTTGTTTCTGTGTTCAAAACCTTCTCTCTTCATCTCTGTCTTTGTGATGTTCGTGTTTGGCCATTGATTTAATAACAGCAAACTGGAATAAAGTTTTGATTGCGATAGAATTCAGTGTCAGTGGGTTTTTGAGTCATTCTACTCACCTTTTTTTCATAAGTTTACAGGGTGGATGAACTAAGGTTGACCACATCAATTCTGAAAGATAAAACTGGTAAAAATAGACAGTTAAAATAATTGAGGCTTTCACTCACTTGCCCAAGTTGTTCTCCCTGCAAAGAAATAATGACTGCTTAATGATATGATGTCATTTAATTTTTGCAAGCTAAACAAGCTAAAATCCTTGACTATAATTGTGAAAATAAAAATATTATTAATAATAATATATGTAATTACATTTTTTTCACAATTATAATCAAGGATTTTAGCAATATAATAACAGTTTAGTAAGTGTTGTACCTATTTATCATGAAAATGGAATATACAGGCCTGGGGACAAAGGAAAAATTGTGATATGTGGTGGTTCAATACCTAAAATGTTTTTTATTTATTCAAATAAACTGCTTCAGAGTTCAATATGCTTAGAGTTCAAGTGGTGCTATTTATGACTAAGACTTTAAAATGGATATTATTCAACATTTTAAGGCAGTGAGATCATTACTGGGGACAAAAAACCCAGGAATGACCCTCTTGATGATTTGTTTCATTTGTAATAAAAGAACTAAACACAAAGTTTCACATTTTGAAATACAGCTCAATTAAAATGCAAAACACAATTCCAACATGATAACTGGACATTCGTCAGTGGATTAAACCCAATGAGATCAGCTATAGTTTTGGACGCTATCATGATGATAATACCGTTGTATTCTCTCATTATTTGAATATATTATTATGGTAAATCAAAGTGCCTGAATGAACCCGAATGACCCATTATTTGATTGTTTCACCTTTGTCTCCATCTACAGGTCACAACAAGAATGACAGTCCTCTAAAATTAATTAAAATCCGCCACAAACCTTCATTAACGACATAGAGCACAATCAATATGTGTTAGTCATTCTATTTTTTTCTCTTGAATAAAAACCTAATGGTCAGTAAGTATTTAGTAGTGCCGCTTCTTGTGGTGTTATGTTAATGAGATATGACGTCAGTTTCACGGTACGGAAGCCGCACAGATCCACACTGCGCGATTAACGCGTCCGCCATGCATCAGGCGCCGCCGGTGAAAGAAGAATAACAGCAAGCACACCGATTATATCCCGCAGAAATCACGTAGAAACCCGCGGCGAGCCACCCGTTACCGCGACCCGACGGCCATCAGCGCTCGCGCAGCGGCAGAGAGAGATAATCGCAGACAGACGGACAGAGAGAGCCACTGACTGAAGGTGAGAGCGTTTGGCGGGTTAGCACAGAGGCTAACGGCTACATAAGCGGCTCTGTGTGTTTATTCTTCATCATTATACACGCTCATCACGCACATCTAAGCGATTTAAATGCGTATTATTTAATGTATGATCGGTTAACGCGTCTGATGTAAGCTGGGGAATTGGGTTAAACCGGGCCGCGTAAACAAACACACACTCACACACACACGGCCTACTCATACACACACAGAGATTATACAATTATATATACACAACACACAATAATATATACACAAACTCCACAAAAACACTAGCGTACACGCAGACAAACATGCAGATGTAACTTAACGTTACACACCCTCACACAGGCTACACCTATATCATGTATACATTTGCATATAACTATATATATATATATATATATATATATATATATATATATATATATATATATATAAATAAATAAATTATTGTGTGTGGACAGAATGATAGATAATCTCGTAATATAGCTTATATACTCTCAAATAGATATATACACACTTGTACACTTAATACAAACAACATACACACAAACACCACATACACTCACGTAGAAACAAACATACTCATGTACACACCGTTACACACACATGTATGTTACGTGTGTACATACCATTTTTGTACAAATGGTCTGATGTTCTTCCATTGAAGCTCAGGATGTTGGAGAACACGATCATCTGATCAAGTGATGTTAAATGAGAAAAAATGCACAAGCCAAGCATTTTCATAAGTGCTTGCAGACATTTGAACACACTGAAGATATACTCGCACATTCTCACACGGCCCACTCGCACATCCACAGCCTCCACACATCTTCACACTGTCGTCTGCCTCCGTCCCAATTAAACCAGATCAGATGGTAAAGCTGATGTGTGAACCTCCCGTCCAAGTGCCTGCGGTGGATTAGCCTGGTTTCAAAAATTACGTGTTTTAATTCGGCTATTTGGTCTGAGTGCATGTGTCTGTGGATGGTTTTATGTGTTTTTTTTGCTAATAACTTTACAGAGAAAGCAGTGACTTTGTTTCCCAGGAGTGTGTCTCTTGGTGTAGTGCGCTCATCTGTGTGTGTGTGTGTGTGTGTGTATAGCACAGGATGGAGTGGCAGCCGGATGAACAGGGTTTACAGCAGGTGCTGCAGCTGTTGAAGGACTCCCAGTCTCCGGATACGGCCACACAGAGAGCCGTTCAAGAGGTCTGTGCACTTCACTTATAATAAATATCATTATGATAGCCACTTTTCCCCTGTCGGGCCACAGCGAGAGCAAGCCAGGGCTCTCATCGGTTCGGGCTGGGCTTATAGCCAGGGCCGTAGGCAGGGTTTCATAATCACAGAGGTCCCAAATTTGAGGTAGTAAGGGGGTTCGGAGGCATGCTCCCCCGGGAAAATTAGTAATTTTATTTACATATCTGCGTTTTAAGATGTTAAAGGCCAAAAATTGTATAATAAATGGCTTTCAAAACCATGTCAGTGGGCAGAAGCCTAGATTATTTACCAATACCTTTCTAAAGCTGAGCTTTGACTGATTGTCTTTTTATTTTCCTCTGTGTCCGACTGTGAAGAAAGTAAACATAGGGTCAACTTAGGGCTGCACGATAACTGTTGAACCGTTATGAAACTGTTATTATTTCGCTCCAAATCATAATCCCGATTATTCTGTAGTTATGGCCATTTCACATGTTCTTTACCAAGCTACACTACACCCAAAATGCCTGTAGGTGGCACACCGACTTCATTTAACTAACTATGATAACTTCGATAAATCAATACAAAACCCATGGTTTTGGTATTCACATTAGATTTTTAAAGCAACACAATTCGTTTGCAAATTAGACAAACCACAGTACAAGTCAGGACAACACACAGGACAACAACTCCCATTATTCAGTGAAATCAAGCTACGCCTTTGTTCGAATAAGTGTCCTCTAGGGGCTAAACTTACATACTGTGTCTTTAACTTCACCCTAACAATATTTTTTTTCTAATGAGGATTAAATAAGAAACAAAAACTAGTCTGCATGCATGGCTTTTAGTGAACATAATAGTCAAATATATTTATAATTGGCCACAATATAAAAATTATATAAATTAAATATTTATATATTTATTTATATTTAAATATATAATTGTCCACCTCCCCAGTGAGCTGAGCAGTACAGAGCCTGGACCAGTTTAAAGCTGAACTGAAGACTTTTCTTGATTGTTTTTGTTTTTATTATTCTTACTTTTTATACATTTTAGTTTTTTTTCCTTTTCCATTGTAGCACTTTGAGATTCTTCCTAATAAAAAGTGCGTTATAAATAAAATCTATTATTATTAAAGGTGCTCTAGAATGAGTTGAAACAATGTTAAATTGTTCTCTGATATCTACATGGAGGGGATTTGGCTTATTTAAGGGCAAACATTGTCCAGATACGGTTTTACAGCCCTAGGATGTAATGCTCTGTTTTTGCCTTTTTTGGAAGTCATGAATATTAATGTTGAGCTCTGCTCTGATTGGCTTATTTCAGCAGCTCACAGCAGTTCAGCTTGTGAGTCCTGACCGTCCTGACACAACACAAACAGACTAAATGACACTTTAAGCAGAACATCTCAAATGGAGATTATTTACTCACTTACTTGTTTATTTGGTGTTTTCAGATCATCCGCACATGAGAAAGAGCTCGCGTGTTTGCGGTTGCCAGATATCAGTAATTGAAACCCCCCAAACAGAGTTCTTCTGTGAAAAAAAACCTGTATAATATCCGGTGTTTTACCTAAACATGTCCAATCTGGCAACCATATGCATGTGAGCTCTCTCACGCGTGGATGATCTGAAAACACCAATAAACCAGTAAGCTGCATTTCAGCAATCTTCATTTGAGATGTTCTGCTTAAAGTGTGTCATTCAGCCTACTTTTTAGACTTGTCTTTTTTCGTCAACGATATTGCATGTTTATATAACGTTAGTCACAATGTAGGCTACGCAGTGAGTGTGATAGCCTAATCTGAAATACAAGCATGCGAAAACATCATAGGCCTACTTCAGTTCTCAAAAATATAAATATATAACTTATATTTTTACAAAATGAATAGCCTTGGAAAATGGCTATCATTTTAACTTATATGGTGGGAAAGGTGAAGTTTGCTAGAGGGGTCACGTGAACGATCTGTAAGCAAAGTATCTATGGTTGTATCTTGTAATACAAAATAATATTAACCTTTGTGATTAGATACACTTTAGTTTTGTATGGTACTTGGAGTTTCCTATTGTTACTGTACTAGCATCTTGCGTAAACTAGACAATGCGATCACTTTAATAAACGTTCAATTTAATCATGCATTTTTTAAACAGCTAGTCAATAAGTGGATAAATCACTACTTACTGCTTGCATCAATACACTTGCCCTTTTCTTCAGTTTAATACGCTGAGCGAAGCTTGCTTGAAAAGGGCCGAACAAACGAACGATTTTGAAATAAATTGTTGTAGTTTCCGATTATAATAAACCTCAACCATGACTGTTGACATGAAAAGTCCTCACGTGACGTCCCCTGCACAGCCTGAACATGACGTGTGTCATGAGTGGTGTTTTTGCTATCCTCCAGTGTCTTTACCTGCAGTCTCGATGATTCGGCTGTGTCAGTTCAGCCTGACAATGCACTTGTTTGGACAGATGCAAATGTTGGGGGCGTGCATATAAATGATCCCCAACGCTTGCGTCACGGTTGGGTTTATGTTGAGAAGCACTTATTTTTCTGTGGTGTTTTTAATTCACGAGATTTACATAAGAAGGAGGAGGCAATGGTGTTTGAGACTCACAGTATGTGATGTCCATGTCTGAACTCTTATTATTTCACTATGGCAAGGTTAATTCAAATTTTCATTCTAGGTCACCTTTAAATATAAAGTTCATTAAAAACGTCCATGATGTTTATTTAATATTTACTTCAAATGATGTGCAGTTATTAAGATGTAAATGCATTATTAATGTATTAATCTCTTTGTTTTCTGTGGAATTTGCCATAATATTTTTGTAACGCTTAAAATTAGAAACTGGAGCAGCTGAATCAGTATCCCGACTTCAACAACTATCTCATCTTCGTCCTCACCAGCCTCAAATCTGAAGGTGTGTATTATCCCATCATTCATCCTCTTATCTCATTTCACACACACACACACACACTCACACACACGTTCTCCTGTCACACAAGGAACATGTCTCTGTGTCTCCGCAGACGAGCCCACCCGGTCTCTGAGCGGTCTGATCCTCAAGAATAATGTGAAGGCTCACTACCAGAACTTCCCTCCGGCTGTGGCCGACTTCATCAAGAGAGAGTGTCTCAACAACATCGGAGACCCGTCCCCTCTCATCCGCGCCACCATCGGTCAGTCTGCGCCTAATGTGGATTAACCCTCTAAACCTCTTTAAAGTGTTAGTTCACCCAAAAATGAAATGTATGTCATTAACTCCTCACCCTAATGTCGTTCCACACCCGTAAGACCTCCGTTCATCTTCACACACAGTTTAAGATATTTTATATTTAGTCCGAGAGCGTATGTAAGTGTATGCACACTATACTGTCCATGTCCAGAAAGGGAATAAAAACATCATCAGAGTAGTCCATATGAGACATCCGTGGGTTAATCAGAGTCTCTTGAAGCATCGGAAATACATTTTGGTCCAAAAATAACAAAAACTACGACTTTATTCAGCATTGGCTTCTCTTCCGGGTTTGTTTTCAATCCTCAAATAAAGATTAGAACGGTTATAAATCAGCGGATTGATTCATGATTCGGATCGCCAAAGTCACGTGATTTCAGCAGTTTGACACGCGATCCAAATCAGTACGCTGTGATGTTAATGATAATGTATGGTTAATGATTGTGATCATTAATTTAAAGAGATCGATTATGGGAATTTATGTAAATTGACATCCCTATACTTTGCATTATTGTTGAATTGTTGTGTGTGTGTCCTCAGGTATTCTCATCACTACTATAGCCTCTAAAGGGGAGCTGCAGACATGGCCAGAACTGCTGCCTCAACTCTGCAACCTTCTCAACTCTGAGGATTACAACACCTGCGAGGTAATGAGACACACGTTTGTTTTTGTGACATATGGGGACATTGCACAGGCGCTTTTATACTGTACAAACCATATTTTCTATCCCCATACACTGCCCCTGCCCCTAAACCTACCCATCACACACACACACACACACACACAGCCCCTGCCTCTAAACCTAACCGTCACAGTAAACGTTCTTCATTTTTACTTTCTAAAAGAAACTCCTCCTGTATGATTTATAAGCATTTTGAAAAGTGGGGACATGGGTAATGTCCTCATATTTCACCCTCTCCTGTAATACCTGTGTCATACCCATGTCATTTGTTCTGATATGTCACAAAAACACACACACACACACACACACACACACACACACACACACACACACACACACACACACACAGATGGCTCTATGGTTACTGTTTACTACATATGTACATTCAGAGTTTTTCAAAATGAGCAGTAGTCATCCCAAAATGCAGTGCACTTGATGTGGCCTTCTGTTTGAATAAAAAGTAACCAGAATTTGCTTTATTTGACTGGATTGTAAAAACACTGTATTTTTGCACACAAAAAGTTATAAAGTTGTGTGTTTTGAAGATGATAATGGCAAAGTAGTGAGCAGAGATCAATCAATATCTGGATCATAATTGTGTGATGATTAATCTTCAGAACTGATTTTTCATTTTTATAAATTTGGTTAAAAAAGTTATATATTAATAAATAAATAAAAAAAGCTTTTTCTTGAAAATAGCCATGTACTACAACATTACTGTATTTCATGTTACAGATTGTAAGCACATGCTTTTTAAAAAAAGTCTTAAAAAGTTTGTACTGCACAGTAGGGAGTGCTAGTATTTTCCTGTCTTATTATAGGTTCATGATGCTGAAAATGATTGTTGGATTAGTTATGTCTACTGATTGGTTTAAAATTGGCAGGAAATGAAAGTTTTGATAGTCTTTTTTCTCTTATTGTGACGTATATATCTGAGAGAAATGGCTTCTCAAACAAGAACAAATGTAGGCGGGGCTTGATTTTGTCCTTGTGGAATTGATTGGCTGGTTGTGGTTTGCTATTGGTGGATCTCATGTGAGTGACAGGTTATTGCCCCGCCCTCACGACAGTAAACGCATCATCAGAAGAGATGAGATGCTGCAAGAGGGAGGGGAATTATTTTGATTAAAGATTAGGGGGGTAGATGAAGTCATTTATAACAAATACTGCAATATTCCATAAAAAAAAATCAGAATTGTCATTTTTTTCATGCTGAATTGCTGACTTAAATGTGCATGTGCGTGTGTGTGTGTGTGTGTACAGGGCTCTTTCGGTGCGCTGCAGAAGATCTGTGAGGACTCGTCTGAACTCCTGGACAGTGATGCTCTGAATCGCCCCCTCAACATCATGATCCCCAAATTCCTGCAGTTTTTCAAACACTGCAGCCCCAAGATCAGGTGAAGAACTGCACACACACTTTTTAAAATTGAATATGGTGTTTTATAATGACCAACGTGTATTAATTCACATTCTGTCTTCAGATCTCATGCCATAGCGTGTGTGAATCAGTTCATTATTGGCAGAGCTCAGGCTCTCATGGACAACATCGACACATTCATAGAGGTGAGTTGACCTCCAGCGTACAGTGGTCACCGCTTCCTTCCACTGAGAATTATTTCATGCAGTAACTTTTAGATTTTGCTGCAGAAAGACTTTTACCGACAGTCAGTGTAGACTGATTTAATCCACACTAACCTTACTAATTAGCTTTTTAAACTTTGCTTTAAAGGGTTAGTTCACACAAACTCATTAATTCCTCACCTTATTGCGTTCCAAACCTGTGAGACCTTCGTTCATCTTCAGAACACAAATGAAGATACTTGATGAAATCTGAGCACTCTGACTCCTCCATTAGGGCTGTGACAGTGGCAGTTTTTTTAGAGAACAATTTTTAGAGTAGCACTGGCGGTGGTCGGCCAAACAATTATCATTATTTTTTGTATGTGAATGCTGTTTTACGTGGAAATTATGACATGAGTGAAGCACAACGCTTTATTTACTAAATAAATAATAGGTCCGCAATTAAATGTTACCTCGCAGCCATGGAAACATAACATTCATGCCGAACAAGATACTTAATTTACGTCTCAAGATTTGGAAAAAAAAGGGTGCGTTCACACGTGTCATGTTTGGTTGGATTAAAACGAACCCTGGTGCGATTGCTCTGTGTGGTTCATTTGAATATATGTGAACGCTGCCATCCGAACCCTGGTGCGCACCAAACAAGCGGACCGAGACCGCTAAAAAGATGGGTCTCGGTCCGCTTCCAAACAAACTCTGGTGCGGTTCGACTGATATATGAACGCAACACGGACCAAAGACATGTAAACGGACCAAAAACAGGACGTATAGTCTAGGGATGGCTCGATACCACAATTTTGGCTTCGGTACGGTACCACAATCTAATACCGAAATACCGATATTAAATCAATACCACAAGGTCTGATATTAGCGTGGGTATATTGCACGCGAATGAGAACAATTATGCAAGTTTTGAGTTTATAAAGTGGGAAATTACCACAAATGTTTATTGTAAATTAATTAGCAAAGCTTATCACATCAAATCAGTCATTTGAAAACTTTCTTGTGAGAAATAATTTCAGCAAAAATCTCTCAAAATTAGCAAATTGCTTCTGGTTTCAAAAGAAATCGCACTACACTAAAGCAATCTGCATAATCCGATTCAACATTTCACGCTCGTTTCGGGATGGAGAACGGAAATCAATTGAACATGCAAGAGATTTTATAGCATTTCGTAATACAGTTACAGGAGACATGAGCTTATAACAACGACACACACACACACACACACACACACACACGCCTGTCACTTAGTCACGCTCGCACATTACACATTAAGTTTCCTTAAACAGTCAAATACACAGAATTATGTACAAATGTCCGTCTTTAGTGAGTATTCACATAAACACAGGCGGTTGTGTCTAACGCGAATGTAAACAGTGCAATAGTATGCGTGCAAATATAATGAGATCTAAATGTCATTGGTTGAAACGAACGCTGGAGATTGTGATATTCGATCTTATGTTAGGCTATGTGTGTGTGTTGATCAGTGTTAAAAAAACAAAAATGTCTAAATGAGATGGTTTGAATGATCCACTGACCTGTCGATCTCTTCAGAAGTCTTAAAGTCAGGATAGTGACAGATGCTTCTTGGCTGGGTTTGATGGCTCTTCATCAGTTTTATAAGCAAAGTCATTACAAATGTCACTTCTACTCCTCTCTTTATTCATTCGTTTTGGGCATCTTGAGTGAGATTCAACTGCTTTATCCATTTTGTCCGTCTATGTTGTTGTCACATTTGCCGGTTGTTTCGGGTCAGTTTGGGTAGAGCGCTGCCATCTAGCGGTGAACTTCGGAAAAGCAGCATATACCGAAATGTGCCAAATCATGATATCGTACCGTTTTAAATAAAATATATACCGGTATTTTTCCAGTACCGGTATATCGCGCATCCCTAGTATAGTCAGCTGATTTGACGATGCGCCATATTGTGTAAATGAATGATGTACGTTAGAGGGTAAACGTGGAGCAACGAAGAAGAGCCTCATCAATATTTGGTCCGACGAGCATGTTTCGAAAATGCTAGAAAAAACGCACAAAAAGCAAATCTAGTTCTTCTCATCAAAGGACCTGTGCTGCCCATTTGACGGTACAGACGACAGAACGGCCGTCTCTTTTCTGCACAACGGAGGAAATCCTGCTGATGTTTTGAATGTTTTAAACATTTTCTGAGCTCTTCATGAGTTCTCAGCGGGTAAAATAATGCCGTATGTACACGCATAAAATAATGGCGTTTAATCAGCACACAGCATTGTTTTGAATGTTCGCTAAGCGAGCTCCTCCGTCATATAAGCCGACCAATCAGGTTGTGACCGTCTCCCTGTGCATTTGATTCTGTAACTTTCGGTTCGCTGTTAAAAATGCCAGTGTGAACCCTAAGCGGACCAGGACTATATGTTTTGTTTTTGTTTTTTGGTCCTAACCAAACTAACCGAACTACAAGTGTGAACGCACCCTAAATGAGATTCCATGTCCAGTAGAATACAATGGAGGAAGCCTTTTGTTAAATTCGTGGAAAATCGGGTGACCAGATCATAAAACGCAAAGCTTAAATTTTGCTCACCTCACAATGTCTACCTCTCTCTTTCGCCATGAATGTTATGTTTCCATTGCTGTGAGGTTTAATTGCGGACCCAAGACATCATTAAACTATATCACACAGTCACAGCCCAATACACGTCACAGCCCATCCCTCCATAGACAGCAATTTAATGAACACGTTTAAGGTTTAGAAAGACAGTGAAGACATCGTTAAAATAGTCCGTGTGACTCCAATGGTTCTGCCTTAATGTAACGAAGCGACAAGAATACTTTTGTGTGCAAAAACTAACAAAAATAACAACTTTATTCAACAATATCGTCATGTCTGTGTCAGTCTCCTACACTGTTGACGTAGTAAATACAGTTCGAAGTGCTATGCTAGAAGGCCGACTTACCATTGGCCACTTATCAATGGATAGCCATAGAACTGGGAAGCACTGCACTGGTTACACTACGTCAGCAGCATAAGAGACGTGCACAGATGAAGAGATTGTTGAATAAAGTTGTTATTTTTGTTTGTTTTTAGCGCACAAAAAGTGTTCTTGTTGCTTCATAACATTTAGGTTGAACCACTAGAGTCACACGGACTATTTTAATGATGTCTTTACTGTCTTTCTGGACCTTGAATGTGTTGGGGGGGTCAAAAAGTGCTCGGATTTCATCAAAAATATCTTCATTCATGTTCCAAAGATGAACAAAGGTCTTACAGGTTTGGAATGGCATGAGGGCGAGAAATTAATGACAGAATTTACATTTTTGGGGGAACTAACGCTTTAACGGTAAGGGTTTTCAGCTCAACAATCTGTGTTTGGTGAGTCGTCTGAGCTGACTGAATGATTCAGACTGATGAGTGATTCATTCTGATTCATCATTTGGTTCGACTGATTCGATCAAAAGGACCACATCATCGAGAAATTACTTTGTGAATTGTTTGTTTATTCTTTTTGTTAGGAATAATACAAATCAAGGTTGTAGTAGTTTCTAGAAGGGCACACTTTTTAGCAACCTCGTACATAATAAACACACGTGTTCACAGTGAAGTTATTTCTGTGGTGAAGGCTGAGCTCATCTGCTCTGTGTGGTGTTTTTTTCAGTCTCTCTTTGCATTGGCGGGTGATGAAGACTGCGAGGTGAGGAAGAACGTGTGCAGAGCTCTGGTCATGCTGTTGGAGGTCCGAATCGACCGTCTGATACCGCACATGCACAGCATCATACAGGTAAAACATGCAAACGTCCACATGAGACTAGGGCTGTGCAATATTGATGAAAAATGCGATATCTTGTTAAAGGGGTGGTTCCGTGTTTTTTTCTAGGCTTGGTTGTGTTTATGGGGCGCAGTATAACATGTCTTAATAGAGCGAATGCACGTGACGTCACCGTCAGCTAGAGCGACTGTGATTACGCCCCGCTGAGTGGCAGAAAGACTGAGAGGCAGCATTGGTTTACAGCGCGAATGCAGCGAAAACTCACAAAACCAGGCCTGGCGCCAGAGGGGGGGTAGGGGGAGGCTTGTCCACGGACCGCATAGTCATCGCTGTTCTGAGCTTGAGACGGACTTGATAATAGCGTGTAATTTTCTCACTCAAACCACTGCCACCTGCTGCTGCTTCTGCTTTTAGAGTGAAACGCTGCACATAACTGCTTGTCTGTGATCTGTAATCCTCTGTAAGAATTCGTAGTAATTGCATATTATCAGCGAAAAGGAGCTAGCAAAAGATCCAGTGTGTATCTGTATTTGCACTCATCAAATGATTACATTTCCAACGTGTTTTCACCTCGGTGAGTAATGTAGCCAATCACAGACATGTTTGTAGACTTCTACAACAGAATTGGCCAATCACAGGTGTTGAATTTGGAATCACTCACTGCTCGAGCGTTTGTCCAGGCGCTGAGTTCAGTTAAACAGCAATCCTCTGTAAGTGCAGACATTGTGAAAATAAGAGATTCATTGTACACCAACATCACTGCGGAACTTTGTGAGATTGTGTTTATTGAATGAGTGACAGCTTTTAGTAAATATATAGTCTATTACCACCACTACACGCTTCAAAACACTGACCCGTCCACATATACATGCGGGATTCACTTGAAAAATGTGATGAATGACAGTTATAAACATTCTTGTCGAAATGAGGCTCCTAAAAATGTCAGGAAAACACGATTCCTGGCTGCATATCAGTATCCATGGATCACTGAATCTTTGGTAAGTTGCCTTTAGTATGTTAATAGCAAGGGTTTATGATGTCACCAACCCAGGAAGAAGCTCGCTGTAGTCCAAACCGGCCGTTTTTAGGCAATAAACTGCCGTAACTTTTAAAGACAATATTTCCGTTTGCATTGAACTTTCAGCGCTGTACCTTTGCAGATTCTGTTTATGCTCAAGCAGCGACATTACACACTAACTAAAGTTAAAAAAGTGATGCAACCACCCCTTTAAATAATGGGATATGCGATCCGATGTTGCTATTAGTGTGTAAAATCTTTAAATCTCTAAAAAAAAAATTAAACCTGAGAATGAAACAATTTGTGTTTCACATTCTTTCTGGGAAAAGAAAGCATTCAGAAAGTGACCAGCTGTGTTTTAGCAAACATTTATGTTACAAATCGTTCACGTTTCGGTGTGTGTGTCAGACACGAGACTGCAAGTTATTGTTTTTTGCAAATTATTGTGTTTAACAACTCTTTTTAACGTCAAGCAAGTCCCATAAGTAACAGTTGCGTGCCCAGCCTCCACTCTATGCGTCCACCTAAAATGTACACTTCCCTATGTTGAAGTAGCCTATTAAAATCATTCAGATATTGCCTCCCATTGTGATATGGACATTTGCGATATTTCGATATATTGCACAGCCCTACACGAGACGTTATGCAGTGAAAAGGTATTGTGTGAGGTTTGAATCTCATCTGTGTTTCTCTGCAGTACATGCTGCAGCGCACGCAGGACGCGGATGAGAACGTGGCGCTGGAGGCGTGCGAGTTCTGGCTGACTCTGGCGGAGCAGCCCATCTGTAAAGAAGCTCTGTCAGGACACCTGGTCCAGTGAGTACTGCAGGCCATCATTACTGCGAGCCTCTGTTTGAGAGATCTGCTTTGAGTGAGGTGATCTAATGTTAATGCGCTTCCCTACAGACTCATCCCCATCCTGGTGAACGGAATGAAATATTCTGAGATTGACATCATTTTACTGAAGGTGAGTCACCATGTATGAGACGTGAGTCTGAGATATTCCTTTAAATCAAATCATGTTTATTGCATTAGGTAGTGTGCTCACTAGGGCCCTGTTATTTCCGCAATGCGGAAAACGTGGACGGAATAATGAAAACCAGTCATAAACAGGGAATTTAATGTTTGATGCGCAGTTTCACTGAATTTTTCGTTTTTGAAGGATAAATAATAAGCAGGTCAGTGCACTTAAAATTAAATCACTCTATAGATTAGTGTCTGTAAATATTAAACCGGAGAAAGACTATGTAGATCATGTGTGAATGATTGGCGCAAATGTGTGAGTTCACAAAAAATGTTTTTAGCTTTTTATTTTTAGTTATGATTTAACTTCAGCAAATTATAGTTTGCTAAGGTAACATTTTTAAATTTTCATAAAAAACATTTTCATCTAATATTTATGTTTTAGGTTCTAGTTGCAGTGATTATGCATATAGAAAGACAGTGTTTTAAATTTGAGTCATTTGTTTTGAGGATGTGGGCTACCCTGCTTGTGTATGGAGGACCAACCCTGCACAAATTAAAAATAAATAAATGAATGAATGATTAAGTAAATAAATTAGTAAATAAATAAATATACACATATGTAAATTAATAAAAACATAAATAGATAAATAAATGTGATAATAGGAAAATAAATAACAGAATAAACGATTTGATAAAATAAATATGATTCATTTTTAATCAAATACAATTTTGTATTATCTTTCCCATAATTTATTATTTTCTGCTTTTATAAAAATAGATCTTTTTAACTTTTATTTATTTGTTAATTAAATTTAACATTTATTTGTATATTTATTTTTATATTTATGCGTTCATTTATTTTTTTACATTTATTTTTCCCTCATGTATTTAATTAAATTAATTGATCGATTGATTCATTTCTTTTTCCGTGTGCAACATGGAAATGAGGAGGGCGGTCCTTGTGTAGCTTCAGCACATCATTGGTTGAGAGTTCACCACAGTCTATGAAGCTCACGCACGCAGAATCAGACCAGCTGAGGAGAGTTGTCAGTAAATGACGGCCGCATAGTTCTTTCATTAAGCAAACGTATCAATGTTTCCAGCAGTTTGACCCATTGAGAGATACGTTTCAATGGTACTTATCAGAAGAAAGTGTGATGGTCGTCCCACCCCTTTCTACCATCTGACTCACGGGTTTTGAATGTGCTGGGACATAGTGTTTTGCAGCGTGTCTATTAATTATCGCGGCAACATTTCAGTCTTTACTTCCACGTCCATATCGGAATATAACCCTCCTAAAACATCGATAAGCACATCTAGTTTTAACAACAGTAATTTGATGCGTTTTTTTCCAACTTCATTCGCTAAGTAGCGCAACTCTAAATTAAACAAGCAGAAATGTGTGCAAATTGGACACAAGTCGAGACCACGGGCACGGAGCTCCTTACTATCCGCGCTGAAGCGGAGATCGCTCGCCATTATACGTCACATCCGGATGTCACGTGTCAACTCGACAGAAAATAATAAATTAAGGGAAAGATAATACAAAATTGTATTTGATTAAAAATGAATCATTTATTTTATCAAGTCGTTTACTCTGTTATTTATTTTCCTATTATCACATTTATTTATCTATTTATGTTTTTATTAATTTACATATCTGTATATTTATTTATTAATTAATTTATTCATTCATTCATTCATTCATTTATTTATTTTTAATTTGTGCAGGGTTGGTCCTCCATACTTGTGTGGTATGTTTTTGATTCACTAAAAATAACTGATTGTTCGTGAATCGTGTTGAATGTTCGTTTTTGCGTGCAGCCTGCAAAGATAAATAAATAGAAAGACTAAGATTAGTTCACTTTTAAATAAACATTTACTGATAATTCACTCTCCCCCATGTCATCCAAGCTGTCCATGTCTTTCTTTCTTCAGTCGAAAACAAATTAAGGTTTTTGATGAAAACATTCCAGGATTTTTCTCTATATAATGGACTTCAATGGGCCCCAAACGGTTCAAGGTCCAAATAACAGTTTCAGTGCAGCTTTAAACTACACCAGACGATGAATAAGGGTCTTATCTAGCCAAACGATCCCTTGACGTTGGTGGAAGTACTGAGTCAGTGTTTACAAATCTGCGGAAGGAGGAGCATATACACATATTCAGATGTCTTAGTCTCAGTTGATTGTTTAAAACGTTTTTACAAACACTTGTAAACACTGACTCGGTATTTCCGCCTACGTCGAGTGTGACCTTTTCAACATTGTTGCGTATGATGTGATGTCACAAAACAGCAAGACGAGCATTTGTGCTTTTAAACAAAAAAATAAAGTTTACGTTTTATATGTCCGATCGTTTGGCTAGATAAGACCCTTATTCATCCACTGGTGTCGTTTAAATTATCAGCAAAAGTTTATCTAGAAAGTGAGCTAATCCTTTAAGTACCAATATTAGAACTGGCATCTTGATTTTTCAGAGAGTGTATTTTGATACCCAGCCAGCTCTACAAATGTATTAAGATCTCCTGTGAAGTGAGCACTATGTAGGGGCCGTTTGAATCAGAAAACAGCTGCAGTCTCTCTCTGTGTGTGTCTCAGGGTGATGTGGAGGAGGACGACAACGTTCCCGACAGCGAGCAGGACATCAAGCCTCGCTTCCACAAGTCCCGAACCGTCACGCTGCAGCATGAGGGAGGAGAGGGCGAGGAGGGCGAGGACATTGATGATGATGAGGATGACGACGACGACACTCTGTCTGACTGGAACCTACGTGAGTAATCCGACCAATCAGTTCGCTGTAAATGTTCTCACGTGTACGTAATTGAAATTGTCAACACTGTTATTGACCTGATTCAAGCTGAATAATGACACTATTGGCTTCTGTGGAGCTGCTTAAAGGGTTAGGGTTCACCCAAAAATGAAAATCGTCATTAATTCCTCACCCTCATGTGGTTGGACACCCGTCAGACCTCCGTTCATCTTCACACACAGATGAAGATATTAGTGTTGAAATCCGATGGCTCAGAAAGGCCTTCATTGACACCAATGTCATTTCCTCTCTCAAGACCCATAAAGGCACTAAAGACGTCGATACAAAGCCCATCTCACTACAGCGGCTCTACAATCATTTATGAAGCCACGAGAAGTTTTTGTGCGCAAAAAATAAATAAATAAATAAAGACTTATATAGTGATGGCCGATTTCAGAACAAAGATTTGAATGGTAATGAATCATTGAATCGGTTAATGATTCGGATCGCCAGTGTCACATGATTTCAGCAGTTTGATACGTGATCCGAGTCAATGAAGGCCTTTCAGAGCCATCGGATTTCAACACTAATATCTTCATCTGTGTGTGAAGATGAGCGGAGGTCTGACGGCTGTCATTAGGGTGAGGAATTAATGACAGAATTATCATTTTTGGGTGAACTAATCCTTTAAAGCTGATTTGAACTTTAGTTCTGTGTTTAGAAATTGTTGAAATTTTACATTTTTTTTGAACGAAACTGAATCAACATTGATCTCACAGATTTATAACTCTATTGTCTTTTTAGTGCTTGTCTTATATTTGATGAAGTTTGCATCATTGATAATTTTCTTGTTTATTATTGTGAAGCTGCTTTGAAATGATCTGTGTTGTATAAAAGGAGATATAAATAAACTAAAGGTGGCTTGAATATATTCTTGTGTGTTTGTAGGGAAGTGTTCTGCGGCGGCGCTGGACGTGTTGGCTAACGTCTTTCGGGATGAGCTGTTGCCGCACTTGTTGCCGCTGCTGAAGGGTTTGTTGTTCCACCCGGACTGGGTCATCAAAGAGTCTGGGATACTGGTGCTGGGAGCCATTGCTGAAGGTGTGTGACACACACACACACACGTAAGGTTTTTGTGAATTGTGGGGACTTTCCATGAGCGTACATTCTATCCCCCTACACTGCCCCTACCCATCACAGGAGACATGCTAAATTTTTACATTTTCAAAAAAACATAATTTAGGATGTTTATTAATCCATTTTAGGGACCGCTGGCTGGTCCCCACAATGTGGGTGATCTCAGGTTTATATTACATTGTGGTGACATTTGGTCCTTGCAGAAACCCTGTGGTCACATCCACACGAAGCAGAGCTTTCCCAATTCAATCTTTTTTTCCCCCTCATTTCAAGAAATATCTGCGTCCACACGAGAGCAACGAACCCCACTCAAAGTGATGTAGTATACATGCCAGACCAGTGTGTGGCGCTGTCATTCTGCCACAGAAATACACTAAAAGCGGAGAAGAGTTGTGGCTAGAAGGGGTACAGCAGTGGTTGGTGGTGAGGAAAAATCTCACAATAAAATAACAATAAATTTGCTACTTACCAGATTGTGTTTTATTAACGCCTACCCTACCGTTTCACAAAATATACGGATTGGCTGTACACATGAAAACGCAACGATGTCTGTTTCCGATTTATTCACTCTGGGACCCAGTTTAAAAAATACCGGTTTCAGGCTTCCAAAACGCTGGAGCCGTCTGGACAAAAACGCAAATACGATACCAAATTTTCAACGTGTACAGCTAAACGCGTCTTCGTGTGGACGGGGCTCTAGCCTAGAAATCTAGACGCACCCGAGTTGGAGCAAATTTAATTTGCAGTCTGGGTAGTCTAGCAGTTCTCCATTAATTTTGAGCTGGAAAAACCAAACTCTGGTCAGGCCAATCACATCGTGTATGGAGTCGGTGGGCGGGGCTTAACATAATGGCGGCAGAGTTGTGCTCCTTGTAAACAAAGAAGCTGGCGAACGACGGTCTGTCAAATCGACTCTGGAAGACTCTGAGCTTTTCTTTGAGAAGTCGGCACTGAAGTCATTCTTAAAAAGGGAAGATGTGTACTGAGTTTTGCCGAACGGATACGGCGAAAGTTTAATCTGTCAACTAGCTCCACTTCACCTTCTTCGTTGCTCTGGTTGGTTGTATGCATCTCAATGTGTCTCTGGCTTGTCAGGCTAGACAGGGCCTGAATTTCCTGAATCCTCTGTCTCTGTCAGGCTGTATGCAGGGGATGGTGCCATACCTGCCCGAGCTCATCCCGCACCTGATCCAGTGTCTGTGTGATAAGAAGGCTCTGGTTCGCTCCATCGCCTGCTGGACGCTCAGCCGCTATGCACACTGGGTGGTGAGCCAGCCGCCGGACGCCCATCTCAAACCGCTCATGACAGAGCTGCTCAAACGCATCCTGGACGGCAACAAGAGGGTGCAGGAGGCCGCCTGCAGGTGTGTTAAGAATGATGCTTGAATGTTTAGCGCGGAATAATTTTGGCGTAATTAATTAACTCTGTGATGTTTTTTCCAGTGCGTTCGCGACTCTGGAGGAGGAGGCGTGCACCGAGCTGGTCCCGTATCTCAGTTTCATTCTGGACACTCTGGTGTTTGCGTTCGGGAAATATCAACACAAGAACCTGCTGATCCTCTATGATGCCATTGGCACCCTGGCAGACTCCGTCGGGCATCATCTGAACCAACCGGTAACGACACGATTTTACACTAAATTTGCAAACATCCCTTTTTACATACTGTCACTTTAAAGGTGTCATGAAATGGCTTTTAATTTTTTTTTTATACTGTTGTCTGAGATCAACTGAGGTTTTTTACATTAGAATTATAACTATATTATATTAAACTGAATTATAAATATACTGTCACTTTAAAGTAAGATTTTGTGGTTCTGTGAGTCTTCTGCTCACCAAGGCTGTTATGTGATCAAAAATACAGAAAATACATAGGCCTGTCGCGATAGTCGATAAATCAATTAATCGCACGGAAAAAAAAATTAGCTCTAATTTTTCCGGCCACGATAATTGCCATTTGCATGCTTTTTTGTTTTCCACGTCTCTCTCGTTGACTGCGGTCGCCTCGTCCGTTTGGAGGTGTTTATACTCGACGTGCAGACCGGGTGCGGCGTGATGAGACGTCATGCTCGGCCAGCAGATTCGTCTGGAACTCGTGGCTCTTCGGTTGCGGAGCCACAGGCAAAGTTACGAAATTTGACGTGCACAACGGCAAGCGAAATGGGGTCTCGCGCACTCCGCGTCGACGTCATTTTTGCCGCGCACACCCTCGCGCTCGAGCGGACGCGTCGTGTATAAACGAGGCTTAAAGCTGCACTGAAGTTTGATAAACGCAAGTTATTCTTCAGTTCAATCTTTGTGTGCTAAAAAGGCACAAGTTCCCGTAGAGATAGCAATACACATTCTCCTTTTTTGCCAAATAAATGAAAAGCATGTCATCAATGTCTTCTCTCTTGCTGTATCAATATATCACTTTCCTTAGAGATGGTCAAGTTCAGTTTGTGCATGATTAGGCTGATATAAAAAATTTTTTTTTAATACTGTATCCTAAATTGTGGATGATTAATATATCATATGCTGAAGTATTTCTGGATTAAAAGAAAAAAAAAAACAACAAGAACCGTACAGAACGGAAAACCGTGACCCTAAAACCGTGATATGAACCGAACCGTGGGTTTAGTGAACCGTGCCGCCCCTAATATGCTCCTAAAACACAATCATCCATTGCAGTTTTCATCCATTTTATTTATTGTTTTTGGTACTAATTTAAATGCATTTTTTTAAACAGACATAGTCCATGCTTTTATTGTTTTTGGTTGTTTTGTTCATTTATTGTGGTTATTTAAAATGTTTTTTCCATTTTCAGTGTAAAATAGTCTTCAGAAATTAAAGTTTATTGAAAAGGTGTACCTGCATTTTTATGCCATTATCATTATTTTAGATTAAAATGGTCTCAGAACGACAATATTATCGTTTATCGCAATAATTTCTTGGCCAATTTATCGTCCAGCAAAATGTGTTAGTGACAGGCCTAAAAATACAATAAAATGTGTGAACCATTGCCTTTAAAAATAGATTATCAATGTTGAAAACAGTTGTGCTGCTTCATATGTGTGTGGAAACTGTTTTCAAGATTTTTTGAAGAATCGAAAGTTCAAAAGAACAGCATTTATGTGAAATGGAAAATTGTGCAGGATAAATGTCTTTACTGTCACTTTTGATCAGTGTAATGCGACCATGCTTAATGAAAGTGTTAATTTATTTCATAACAAAACACTTACTGACCCCAGACTTTTCAACAGTAGTGTCACTTCATATTGCAATGTATACTGCATTTGTAAACTTGTTTTTCTGGTTTTATTTTTCAAAATAAGTTTACATAATTTTATGTCTGTGGGTGTTTGTATACACAGACATACCCATGCAAATACAATATAATACACACATGCACACGCACACACACGCGCGCACACACACACACACACACGTACGTATTATGTAAACAAAACTGTGTTAGATGTGATTCATTGCTATTTAATCGATTTGACAGCGGTAATTGTTGCCTTTTTCTAAACATTTTAGTGTCACTAAATCCTATTAGTGCACATGTAGAGCTCTGTGTGATCGTGTGTGTGTGTGTGTGTGTGTGTGTGTGTGTGTGTGCAGGAATACATCCAGAAGCTGATGCCGCCTCTGATCCAGAAGTGGAATGAACTGAAAGACGAGGATAAAGACCTGTTTCCCCTGCTGGAGGTGAGGCACTCAGAACAGAGTGAACGCCTTCATTTCGTAGTTTTAATGTCATATAAAATAAATAATAAAACCTTTCTAATTGTAAAAATGTGGATGAATAAATGCCCCTCTTTTCTTCTGTGTTTTGTGTGTGTAGTGTTTGTCGTCTGTGGCTACAGCGTTACAGAGCGGTTTCCTTCCATACTGCGAGCCCGTCTATCAGCGCTGTGTTACTCTGGTGCAGAAAACACTCGCACAAGCCATGGTGAGAACACACACTTACTCAGCACATCTACATGTACATCAGTGAAGCAAGGAGTCATTAACGTGTGTGTGTGTCTGTGTGTGTGTGTGTGTGTGTGTGCGTGTAGATGTACAGCCAGCAGCCGGATCAGTACGAGGCTCCAGATAAGGACTTCATGATTGTGGCTCTGGATCTGCTGAGTGGTCTGGCTGAGGGTCTCGGGGGTCATGTGGACCAGCTAGTTGCCCGTAGCAACATCATGACCCTTTTGTTCCAGTGTATGCAGGTACAGTGTGTGTGAGGGGTTATGGACACACTGTGTGCCGGACTGCGTGTCTGATGTGATTTACTTATTTATTTGCTTGTTATCAGAACTAATCTCCTGCAGAGGTAACTTATTCTGGCTGTGTTTACACATTGCATTAAAGGGTTAGTTTCCCAAAAATGAAATATATGTCATTAATGACTCCCCCTAATGTCGTCCCACACCCGTAAGACCTCCGTTCATCTTCACACACAGTTTAAGATATTTTATATTTAGTCCGAGAGCGTATGCAAGTGTATGCACACTATACTGTCCATGTCCAGAAAGGGAATAAAAACATCATCACAGTAGTCCATATGAGACATCAGTGGGTTAATCAGAGTCTCTTGAAGCATCGAAAATACATTTGGGTCTAAAAATAACAAAAACTACGACTTTATTCAGCATTGCCTTCTCTTCCGGGTTTGTTTTCAAACCTCAAATAAAGATTAAAACGGTTATGAATCAGCGTATTGATCAATGATTCAACAACACACACACACACACACAACAATTCAACAATAATGCAAAGTATAGGGATGTCAATTTACATAAATTCCTATAATCGATCTGTTTAAATTAATGATCACAATCATTAACCTCTTAAATCTGAAGCAGGGGGGCTACTATGTTTCCATATTACAGCATATTGATTCGGATCGCGTGTCAAACTGCTGTAATCACGTGACTTTGGCGATCCGAATCATGAATCAATGCGCTGATTCATAACCGTTTGAATCTTTATTTGAGGTTTGAAAACAAACCCGGAAGAGAAGACAATGCTGAATAAAGTCGTAGTTTTTGTTATTTTTGGACCCAAATGTATTTTCGATGCTTCAAGAGACTCTGATTAACCCACTGATGTCTCATATGGACGACTCTGATGATGTTTTTATTCCCTTTCTGGACGTGGGCAGTATAGTGTGCATACACTCTCAGACTAAATATAAAATATCTTAAACTGTGTCTGAAGATCATCGGAGGTCTTACGGGTGTGGAACGACATTAGGGGGAGGAGTTAATGACATTTCATTTTTGGGTGAACTAACCCTTTAACATGTGATCGCTGTGATCCTATCATGCAGATTGGCTCATCACGACGATCAGGACATGCTTACATTTGTTCACGTCAAGTGGTCGCCATCTGGATAAATGATCGGATTTATGTTTACCGTACAATATTAAATTAGTTATGTAATAGGCCTTTACGAAGTATAAAACAACTTTTCGCTTTATCCTCTATTAATTGCAATGCCCATACCATGGGATTTGTGATGCATTTATATACACTCCATCTCAATAGGGTACTTAATCTATATTAATCTTACACTAAACAAAGAAAAGTTATTCCGACGCATTGCATGATTGAAAGGCGAGTGGACACGCATTAATATAGGCTTCTGTACAGAAAACGGCATTACACGGTCCTTAAAGGGTTCATTCACACAATTTTAATTCTGTCGTTAGTACTCACGCTAATGTCGTTGCAAACCCGTAAGACCTCATGCATCTTCAGAACACCGTTTAAGATATTCACGGGTTGTGATCGGCATGAGGGTGAGGAATTAATGACAGGATTTTCAGTTTTTATATGAACTACTCTTTAAGGGGCGTTCCCCCCACTCTATATTGAAGAAATTGGAGATTAATTTTAATAAACATGCTGAAACAACAAAAGATATAATTAAGATAATGTTGCACAATTAAAATTAAAGATGATAATGCATAAGAAAGATAACGCAGCCTCTGCTGCTATTGACGTCTACCGGAAGTAAAGTTTGGGCCATAATAGTGCGCATTATTATACGGTTTATGTTATTTTAATTAAGCATATTGTTATAATACAAATTAATTTTAAAAAAAGGTAATTTCTTTTTAATATTCTGTTGTTAACTATATTATACATTTATTTGCTTTATATGATTTAGTTTATATTATTATTTTTAATAATATTTTGAATTTTGTTTATTATACTATTTAATTTACTATTATACATTGTTTTATGATTTGTTTATTTTATTATTAATTGAATTATTTACTATATTATAAATTAATTTTGTTTATTGTAAATATAATATTTAATTTACTATATTATACATTTATTTTTTCATTGGTGTTATGTTCATTTGTTTGAGTTATTTAAATTAACTTTATTGTTATAAAATAAATGTATTATTTTTTAAATAAATGTTTTTTAATAAATATAATTAAATATATTATGGACTTATTTGTTTTATATAGTTTTTTGTTTTTATAATTCAAATTATTTATTTATCTACTAGTTAAAATATTTAACTTGAGTTAAATGAAGTATTATTATTGTAGTATTTGTCCTGTAAAGCGTGCAGCTGACAGTGAAGCTCTTGTGTGTAGGACACGATGCCTGAGGTGAGACAGAGCTCGTTTGCTCTGCTGGGCGATCTGACCAAGGCCTGTTTTCCACACGTCAAACCCTGCATCGGTAAGATGACATGCGCTCATTTGACCTCTACGAGTCACACTTATTCATACGAATTCTTCTTTGAAACTGTGTGTGTGTGTGTGTTTAGCGGAGTTCATGCCTATCCTGGGGACGAATCTGAACCCTGAGTTCATCTCGGTGTGTAATAACGCCACCTGGGCCATCGGAGAGATCTGCATGCAGATGGGTGAGGGTCGTCACACTGACTCATTGAACTAGAATATGATCATCTGACGTGTGTGTGTGTGTGTGTGTGTGTGTGTTTGCGCGTGCGCGTCCTTGTTTATATTACATCGTGGGGACCAAATGTTCCCATAAGGATAGTAAAACCTGAGATCACCTACATAGTAGGAACAAGCCAGCAGGTCCCCACTTTTCAAAATGCTTATGAATCATACAGGATGAGCTTTTTTGAGAAAGTAAAAATGCAGAATGTTTCCTGTGATGGGTAGGTTTAGGGGTAGGGGCCGTGTGTGTGTGTGATGGGTAGGTTTAGGGGCAGTGTGTGTGTGTGTGTGATGGGTAGGTTTAGGGGCAGTGTGTGTGTGATGGGTAGGTTTAGGGGTAGGGGCCGTGTGTGTGTGTGATGGGTAGGTTTAGGGGCAGTGTGTGTGTGTGTGTGATGGGTAGGTTTAGGGGCAGTGTGTGTGTGATGGGTAGGTTTAGGGGCAGTGTGTGTGTGTGATGGGTAGGTTTAGGGGCAGTGTGTGTGTGTGTGTGTGTGTGTGTGTGTGTGTGATGGGTAGGTTTAGGGGCAGTGTGTGTGTGTGTGTGTGATGGGTAGGTTTAGGGGCTGTGTGTGTGTGTGTGATGGGTAGGTTTAGGGGCAGTGTGTGTGTGTGTGTGTGATGGGTAGGTTTAGGGGCAGTGGCAGTGTATGGTGATAGAAAATACAGTTTGTAAGGTATAAAAACCATTGTCTATGGAGAGTCCCCACAAAGATAGTGAACCAGACGTGTGTGTGTGTGTGTGTGTGTGTGTGTGTGTGTGTGTGTGTGTGTGTGTGTGTGTGTGTGTGTGTGTGTGTAATAAGGTGATTGTGACCACTAGATCATGTGTTGTCGTAGGTGTGGAGATGCAGCCGTATGTGGCTCTGGTTCTTCCTCACCTGGTGGAGATCATCAACAGACCCAACACTCCTAAAACCCTGCTGGAGAATACAGGTATGACCTCTGACCTAATCCCATCACTTACCTTTCAAACAGCTGATAAATAATCCTAATCCGACCCTTAACTCCTGTTCACAGCCATCACGATTGGTCGCCTCGGGTACGTCTGTCCACAGGAAGTGGCTCCCATGTTGCAACAGTTCATCAGACCCTGGTGAGTCACTACATCTAGAGGTGTTTTTTGGAAGAATCACTTGTGGTCAGTCTGCCAATCAACATGCCTACATCCCCTTTAAATACAGTTTAAAAAAAGACTGAAGTAATAATGCTGAAAATTGAGCTTTAATCACAGGAATACATTACATTTTAACATATATTCAAATGTGAAAAACAGGTTTTTTACATGGTAAAAATATTTCACAATAGCTCAATAGAATATTTCAGAATAGAAAAATAATTCCCCAGGAACTAGTGACTTTGGGATGGTACTCGGTGTGTGTCGACTGCAGGAACCGGGGTCTAAATGAAGTTTAGAGTAAAAATGACCCCCTCAAAACGGCCCTGCTCGCGAGGTAGCTCTTTTTCAAAGTTCAGGAACTTTCGGGGGTGGGACTTGGACGATGAACATGCTAATTGGTTGAGCTCATGCAGGATTTTATTTCAACCTAAAAATCTGTTATTTCAACCTAAATAAACATTCAAACAAAAAAAGTTTGCCATTCAAATCAGTAATGGAGTTTAAAAAATATGTCAGATGGACCGATGACGAGGTTCAGGCTTTATTAAAGCAGCACTAGGTAACTTTTCAACCTTCATAATATATTTTCAAGACTCTTGTGATGATATATCGACTTACAATAGGTTGAATGACACGTCTGCCATAGCTTGACGGGGTCTGTATCGTTTTTAATCGTACTTTTAAACTTCGGGTTTCGGGTAGTAACCCGAGAACAAAAAGAACTACAAAATTCGACTGCTTTACGGCATATACGTCACTTCCACCAACACACACACTTCCTTACATTCGGACGTGCGAGCCCAACTTTGTTCGTCGGATAATATAGTCATGTCCAAAGCAGCTCAGACAAATAAGAAAGAAAAGGTTTTGTTGGAGGAAAGCAATAAGAGAAAAACGAAAAAGTGATGGGATTAAAGGCAGGACGAGGATCAGCATTGGGCCAGCGTTTGCTCGTCGGCGTGAGCTGAAGGAGGCGTGCCCGACCGATGCTGTCCTGCTTGATACGGTGATTACCGACCACTCAAACATTGAACTGAAGTATCATAGATTCTGTAAAACGCTAACCAATAGACTACTATAATGACGCTTGTAAACGTGAGCATCGCGATTATTTGGCGTTTGAAAAAAATAAAACCCATGAAATTATATTCATATGACATGCTGAAACATGCCACTGACTGTACCTGGGATGAAGACATTTCACACACGACGCAAGCAGAACTCCTGTAATGCAAATGCATCTGTCATCTTACATCCTCTGTTGTAGGATGACAGATTTTACGACAGTAGTAGAGGACAATATTTGTTCCCAACTGTAGGGGGACCCTGAGAGCAAAAGTTACCTAGAGCTGCTTTAAGTTTACTTACAAAATCCAGCTGGAAATGGAAAAACTCGTGCGCAGTCCTACGTCACCAGATTAATCTTCAAGCTACTTTAAACCGTGATGAAAACGCAGACAGCAGCAGGTCTGAGGGAAAAAGAGTTCCTGGGGGAAAAAATCCAAGTAATTTCGGTGGAAACTGGGCTAATATTACAGTTTTTACTGTATTTTTGATCAAAGAATGCAGCATTGGTGAACATGAGACTTCTTAAAAAAATACTTAGTTATCAACCCATAAGGATTACTTTCATTGTCTCAGTAAGTTAATTTGAATTTACATTTCTTTACGAAGCCAACTTATATTGTTGATTTGTGTTTTTGCAGGTGTACATCATTGCGAAACATCAGAGATAACGAAGAGAAGGACTCCGCCTTCAGAGGCATCTGCGTGATGATTGGTGTAAATCCTGGCGGCGTGGTCCAGGTCAGTTCCGGTCCTCCATTGTGATCGACACGGATGAAACTCGTTCCTTCATCACTCGTTTCCTCTCATCTCTCTCTCCCTCCTCAGGATTTCATCTTCTTCTGTGATGCCGTGGCCTCCTGGGTCAACCCTAAAGATGACCTGAGGGACATGTTCTACAAGGTTAGACGCTGCGTTACATCCAAAATGTCACGACTTTGAATGATTCCAGTTGTTAAATGAGGTTGTTTCTGTGTAGATCCTACACGGTTTTAAGGACCAGGTCGGCGAGGAGAACTGGCAGCAGTTTTCGGAGCAGTTCCCGCCCATCCTGAAGGAACGCCTCTCTGCATGCTATGGCGTGTAGCCCCGCCCCTCTGCTTCACACACAGCTCACGCTGTCAGGTTAGTGACGGCTGTTGATGTCCATTAGGGCTGGGAATATATCAATATTTTTCCTTTAGAGACGATATGTAATGAGGCAATACCGTTTATATCGATATACAGTAGTTTGATATGAACGCATATGAAAAATAGCGGAGTGACCTGATGCAGGCAAAGTGCATGATACAAATTGTCCTAAACATGACACATGCTTTATATTAACGGAAGTATGCAAGATTGTGGCCAAAACTGGTACTGCAATCACTTTGAAATTACTGTAGAGCGGTGTATCCCCCTCCCCGTCTCGAGGTTGCCAGATTGGCTGCAGGATCAACTTTAAAATATTGAGGACCCCCATATTGCCAAAATGGCATGATCCTCGTTTCATAACACCTGCGAAGATTCGACCGTGAGATCGGTGGTCGAATCCGGCTCTGCATATCGATGCATCGAATCTTCGACTATTCGGGGTCACCCCTACTTCATAGTACTGATAATCTGTTATAAAAATAAAATGCTTTGTTCTTATTGGTCTCTTTCTTTCTTGTTTCTCTCTTTCAGTTGAACCTTTAGGAGGGGGGAACTCATCCATCTGTGTATTGCACTGCCCTGATCATGGGGGAGAGGGACGCGATTGGCCGCTCCGCCTGACGGACAGATCCCACGCCCTTTGTGTGTCCATGAGGGTGGGTGGGTGGGTGGGAGGGGGGAGGGGACTCCTCTAGTTAACTGCAGAATGCACCCAATCACGGGGAATAAACCTAAAAACGTAGGGAAGACGAGAGATAGTGTAACCGAGGGAGAGCGAGAGCGGGAGGGAGGTCGTAGGTTAAACGGGAGGGAGGTATAGACAGTTATCTGGGAATAATCGCTAAAAAGATTAAGATTAGGGAGGGAAGCTAGACGGCAACTGTTATACAACTTTTTTTAATCTCAAGTTAATCCCAGGCATAAGAATCAAACGCATTCACACGCAGACTGACCATAGAAACTCTTGCACATGAAGCTGCAATAACTACGAGCGGCCTGCGGCGTCAGCGCTGCCGTAGCAATAGCATAATCAGACTTTAACACTGAGACTATCTAGGAAAGACTAGCGTCGTTTTTCTTTTTTTAATTATTACTATTGAGGAAACCGAAAAAAAAAAAGATGGTTAGCGCGCTATGGCGAATTTGTGTTTTTGATCGTTAGTAAGGGAGCATTTATGAATTCACAGTTTTCATCATCATCATCATCATCATCCTCATCGGCTTTGTCGTCGTCCTGTCCGATTGTCGTCATGATTCTCTGCTTGCGTCTCTTATTCGTATCGTTTCTTTTCCGATGTTTCTTCTCACTTTTTTGCGTAGTCGGCTTGTAGTTTTTTCCTGGGCTTGGTCAGTGTTCGCCGTTGAAACTCATAGTAGTTTACAGATTTCAATCACACCGTAGTTTAATCTTGTCGTGATATCGAGAGATTCGGTCTCGTCGTGAAGGAGCTGGAACGGAAACTCCACAGTATAACGATCATGACTTGCGTTATGTGTGTGTGTGTGTGTGTGTGTGTGTAACGGTAGTTGTGTTGGGAGCTTTTAAGTGTGTTTTGTTAGTGTCATTGCCATGTATTTTTTTCGTACTTCGCATTTCGTATGTGTGTATTCTGCGTTAATAGGTTGTTGATTGTTTTAAGGTACCTTACACTTGACTCCTGGACCCCTATTGACCTGTAAACTGTGACCAACGATGTGTGCGCGCCTGTGAGTGTGTGTATGAATGTATTTGTACCGATAAATTTTGATGCCATATTGATATTTGGTATTTAGTGACTTAATCAGCTTATCCAACAAACTACAACTATATCAAATATAGTTTTACAACAATAAGGTTAAGTTTTTTTTTAGTTTTGCTGCTATTGCTGATTGATAAATAGAACTGAATTCACAACATTTAAATTGTATTGGTGCAAAAATGCATAATTTAAATTGGATTATCGCTTGTCATGCACTTTTTTTGTTGTTGCTATTTTTATTATTTTTTTGTAAGGACTTTGATGGTAAATTTACTGATAAAACTGTTGGATTCATCATGCGTCTTGTTTTTTCTTGTGACGATATTTGTTGTTTTGGAAGATTTGAAATAAGAGCGATCCGAAAGCAAAGACAGGAAGTGACAGTTGGAAGGATGGCGAGGCGGAGAACGATTGCTGCGTGTGGAAATCTGCACTGAGACTCTGAAAGACAAAAACAATCACACCTTTCTCTCTTTACCTTGCCAGGAAAAATAAAACGATTTTTTACCAAGCTGAAGAAGTGTCTTTTCTGTGTTCTTGATTTGTTTCGATCTTGTTTTAATTAGAAATACTTAAAGGGTTATTTCACCCAAAAATTGTCTTTTACTCATTCCAAACCTGTTTCAAGACATTTTATATGTTGGTAACCAGTTGATGGACTCCATTGACTTCCATAGTATTTCTTTTTCCTACTATGGAAGTCAATCAAAGGCTTCATATATAGGAAGACGGTGCACTCTTAAGTATTGGAGAAAGTGCAATGCCCAAATTTGGCGAATAAGCCCCGCCTTCTAAATGAAAGAGCCAATCGTTGATTAGTAAAGTCACTGCAGCTGCCGTTAGAGCTCCGGTTGCTATGGAAACAGGCAGTGTTCTGAGGCCCACGTTTAGGATTCCTCATTAGCTTTGTCAAAGCAGAAAAATCCATTTTTTTTTAAATCATGATTCGAGCATTTCGAAAGCAAATTTTGAGAATGTTCTCAGATTTCATTGGTGATTTCAAATCTGAAATTTAATCATAAACTTTGCGAACAATGTTGGAGAATTTAATGTTTTCCCTTCAAAGAGATAGGAGCTGTACTCGCATGACCGAGAGGCGTTTCAAAGATGGCCGCTGAATGAAAGGACTTCTTTAAGGGACTTTGCTACAGTCAACTCTGGATACCAACATTCTTCAAAATATCTTGTTCAGCAGATTAAAAAAAAAACTCCTGGAATGTAAATCTGAATGCTTTGGAGCACAGACTTAAATTTGGTCTCAGGTTATTGCTGAATTTAAAAAAAGTAAGTTTTAAATGAAATATATATTTTACAAAACATGTTGTACTCTAAAGCTGTAAGAAAATCCAAGCCATAAATCAAAACGAGTTGTGTTCCAAATTTGAGGTTGACATCTCAAAAGATTAGCTTTCAGTAAAGATTGTCTTTGGCCGCTGTTTCAAGCGTTTCCATTAGTTGATGCTTGACTTCTTCAATAGTACGGGAAAAAAACTCAATCTTTCTGGTTGGAAATATTCTTCAAAATATAGTCTTCAGCAGAAGAAACTCATACTATCTTTACAAATGGCAGTCAAATATAGCATGTTGTGGTAAGTTTTGAGCTCATCTGTACACCTAAAATGTTAAATGTAGCATTTATCTTCCAGTAAAACACTACAAGGGTGATGTCATCTAGTACTACTCATGGGTGTATCAGATTTGTTTTATTAATAATTAGACATACATGCAGTGATACCAGTAACTTAGTTACTTAGTAACGCGTTACTCTAATCTGATTACTTTTTTCCAGTAACGAGTAATCTAACGCGTTACTAAGTCACTGAGTAACTATTTTAGTAATTTTCCTTAGTAAAATGTTAAAAAATATATTTTTGCTTTCCTCTTGTGTTTTGGGGAGAATTTTTTCAGGAAATATTTTTTTATTTTAACTTAAACTGTTAGGAGAGACATTGTTGACGTTACTGTTAAAAATGCACTTCTAATAAAGTGAGTGTTGGTAAAAACGGTCGTCATTTCTATGTTGAGGCGGCGGGAGTGTTGTCAGAAACTGCTGAATGTAACTAATAAAGTAACTTGTAATCTAATTTAGTTACTTTTAAAATTAAGTAATCTGTAAAGTAACTAAAGCCCCTTTCACACTGCGATTCCGGCAAACACACGGATAATGTGACCCGGCATTTGTTCCCGGGCCGCTAGATTTGGTCCATTCTCACTGCCAGCGAAATGCCGTAATATGTGCGCTTTCACACACAACCCGTAACGGTCCCGGGTCGAGTTGACACGTGACATCCGGATGTGACGTATAACGGCGAGCGATCTCCGGTTCAGCGCGGATAGTAAGGAGCTCGTGGTCTCGACTTGTGTCCAGTTTGTGCTCATTTCTGCTTGTTTAATTTGAGTTTCTTTTGTATACGAACACTCTCTGCGTTTAAAACACCGACGAGCTCTTCAGGCACTGCAGGGTTGTGTTAATGAAAAAACAAGCTCTAGGAGTCGCACGATAACTACGTACACGTTGCGGCATTAGTTTCGGCTTTTGTTCACACAGCGCTCGTCCCGGGTCGAACCCCGCAATGTTACTAGGTCCCCGACCCGGCTTCAGTTCGGTAATCAATGCCGGGACGTGGTTGCTTTCACACAGAAGGCGACCCGGCAATGTTCCGGGAATATTGCGGGTCCGACGTGCAGTGTGAAAGGGGCTTAAGTTACTTTTTAAAGAAGTAATCAGTAATCAGATTACTTTTTCGAAGTAACTGTGGCAACACCACATACACGGTGTTCATAATACCTGGTTTAGTTGGATGGATAGTGGCCGTAGCTTGATAGATTTAGGAGGCATAACTGAGGAACTTTCAGTGGAAATCTTTGGGGTGATCAGTTTCAGGACAACCATAAGATAAAGCAACCCACATCAGAACAGGGTGAAGGAATGTGCCAAAAAAATGTTGGATTTGAGTTCAGGATTTTAAAAAATAATACAAACTCCAGTGATTGGGAAGACTCTAAATCTGTCCAGGCTGATTAGAATCAAATTTCATTTTTTTGTACGATGTTTTCAGGAGAGGAGGTTTCTGATCTTCAGAGGGCTTCAACCAGTCAACCAGGCAAACGAGCTGTTTTTACAATGTAATAATAATGGACAGTTTACAGTAGAAACTCACCTCACGTCAGATGTTTTGATCACACTGTGTCTGTGTTTTAACAGTCTATGAGATGTTGACCCAGCCTTATCTATGTGTGTGTGTGTGTGTGTGTGTGTGTGTGTGTGTGTGTGTGTGTGTGTGTGTGTGTGTGTGTAACAGCAGCAACCGTCTCACTGCACACCATCTACTAACCCACATCCAGGAAACAGATGAGTGGTTACAGGAAGTTAAGGTTTAACACATTTGATCGTTTATACTTTGCAAAGATGCATTAGACATACACTCAGATGGTGAGATGACTAACAGAAGATATTCAAATAGTATCAGGAACTCAAACTCGCATTTACATCAAACTGAGAATAAAATGTAGAAGAAACTCGAGTGAGAAACATGTCAGACTCCCGGTGGCCTTTTCAGAAGGTCTGATCTTTCACAGAGAGTTTGTTCTGCTGTAAAGTGTATTCGGCAATGAGACCAGAGCTGAAATGTGCATGTGTGTGTGCAATAAGAGTAGGTGAGATGTTAAAGTGTGTGTGGTTTGACTGTAGGTGTTATTAAAGTGAAACCCTGGAGGGCTTGGAGCTAAATCAACAGAAAAGAGGAAGAAACTGATCACATGCGAGAGAAACACCAGAGCCCTGAGAAACAGTGGCGTGTGACTGTGTGTGTGTGTGTGTGTGTGTGTTTGTGTGTGCTATTAATATCATAAACAAAACACTTGGTTAAACTATTTTTTTTTTTAAAACCTGAAAATGAAAATTGACTTTATAATTGATAAAGTAATGTCTGAGCATCTAGGACACCAAATGAGCCACGATGAACATTACACAGATTTTACTCCCAAAGTGTTTGAAATATGCATTATTTTTGTTTTATAGACCAATGGTTTATGATCACAATTTCTGTAGTCCCTGTGCTCTGAAAATGAACAAAAATATGAGTAAACTTTAAACACGAGCTGTTCGTCATTTTTTTAAATCAAACAGAGAAATTTTACTTTTTTAATTTATTTTTTTAGAATTTTTTAATTCACTGGAATTTAACTAAACTTGGTAAAGGTTTTTGGCACTTGCCATGTGAACACACACACACACACACACACACACACACACACACACAGGTTCACTATTTTTGTGACTCCAGAGGCGTAATGTTTTTTTTAATACCTTTTAAGCTGTACATTCTATCCCATCACACCACACACACACACGTTTCTTGTTATTAAAATATGAAAATATACAAAAAATATACAAAATTGGGAATTTTTACCACCACACGAGCAGCACCAGAGGGTTTAAAACAAAATAAAGAAATTATTTATTTTTTAGCTTGAGGAACCTATGTAATGGATAGCGTAGAAAGTTAAATAAATAAGGGGTCCTATTTAAACAAATCGGTTTGATTCAAAGAATTGGCTAAAAAAAGTGAATCGAGTGAATTGTTACAAAAATGTGTTAATATTTCAACATGTTATATCCTAAAATATTAGTATTAATCACGTAAATATAAATAATATGAATAATTCAAATTCACAATATTGATCTACCTTCACAGTTCCTGTAACGGTCGAGGTTCTAGTTCGGGAATCGTTGTTTCTCCTGATTCGCTCGCTGATCTGACGTAACGTTAAATAAAGGGATTATGTATCTGTTGGATTTATTGTAGGGCCTATTGTTTGAAACTTAAATAAATTATTATTAATTCAATTCTGATTAGGTTAGACCAACTTTTTTATATTAGATCTATATATTTCTGTGAGGTGAGTTTTCGGAAGCGGGAAGTTCCCGCTCGGTCCTACGCGAGGAAGCTGAATTCAAGCTGAATGTCATCTAGTAAAACTCCTTTAAAAATGAAAGTGTAAGAGAACATAAAGATGAAGAGATCGTAAGAGTTGAGATAAGACAATGGGAAAGAACGGTAACGTTAGCTACATCAAACACACTGAGATTAGCAGAGGAACCCGTTTTTGTTTATCTAGAACACACCGAACTCTTTACTAACTGAGAAACATCTGACTGCATATAACATATTAAAGATACATCCTAAATGCTTAGAAGAGTTGCAGAAAGGGATCATTGGTGTTGGTTTCATTTCTTACCCGTCATGGTGAGTGCAGCCTTTGTGTCTCTAGCGGCCGAGAGACCGTGAAGTTGCACCATCTCACGTAGGCAATCAGACGACACTTTCTGTCTAAAATACTCCGTTTATTTGGGTTTATAAGTGTGTGACGGCGAACTCAGTAAATGACAAGATCAAGATGTGCATGAGATGAGGGTGATGAGAATAATTATATACATTATACAAGAAACAAAATAATACACGCCTCAGATGAAAATGTTTTTTTTTTTCTGTAATAATTTACATACTATACGTTATTATTATTAATACATATTGCTAGATATCAGTACTCAGTGTTAATGCATTGTTAAACCCAGTGCTCCACTTTTGAATTTTCACATAATGAGATCAAAAACAGTTGAAGTTTACCGCTCAGACAGTTATTTATCTATAATGAGTTGATAATGTCTGTAAATAGTGATATAGATAAACAATTAATATCATGTGGAAATGTAAAACCAGCATTTCAGAGAAAAAGACAAGAAAAATAAAAAATAAATAAATATTCATGTTAATCCCATTCGTGTGGGAGGAGCTCAGAAAATACAAATAGCCAATAAGCTTATTCTAGAGAGCATCTGATTGGGTGAAAATCTGTATAGCACAAGATGATGTCATTGTTTTTGTTTTTTGGGGGGTTTAGGAGTAAGCTAGCAAATTGATAAACTTAATTCAGATCTCCATTGTAACAAGTGTGTCTCTGACTGAACCTTCTCTCGTCTACTGTTCTTCTTATCATCCTTCCAGCACAACTTACTGTACACCTTCTCTGATGGCGCTAGATCATAACTTCTTTCTTCAGGGGTTTGCTACCTCTGGCTCGATGTTTAGTACAGTTAGAGTTCGGCTCACCATCTTTTGTTCACTTTCACTATCGCAATGACACTTTCTTTTCACATTGTCTTCAGTCTGTCTTTCCTTCTTACTGTTTCTGTCTTGAAATAAGTTTTTAGTCTCCTTCCTCATTTTGTGGAAAATGCTGTCGATGGCGGTCTGAGGTCAGTCAGAAAGGGAACATGAGCATTATTGTCTGAAATTGCAAACTAGCTGAATGTTAAACACTTACTAGTAACAAAAATGAATGTCAACATGCTGCATTACTGTCCAAATCCTACTTTCAGATCTGCTCGTCTCTCATCCCAAAATAAAAGATGAGTAATCTTCTCCTTTCCGGAGGCGTGAGATGCATGTCTTTGGTCTGTGACAGTGCAGGTGTGTGTGCTCCTCAGAAGTTGCTGAAGATTTCCTGTTTCTTGCTCCAGTCCATAGGGGGCGCTCTCTTGTTGGCCCGTTTGGCCCGAGCTTTCTGCTTGGCCTCGGCCGCGGTCAGACTCAGCTGCAGGCCGCTCTCCCAGAACGGGTCAGATTTACCATCTCGGCTTGGTTTGCGGGCATCATCGCTGGACTGATGGTCAGAGTCTGTGAGCTATGAAAAGATAAAACAAGTTTTAACCCACATGCATTTTTGACACGCGATCCGAATCATGAATCAATACGCTGTAATATGGAAACTTAGTAGCCCCCCTGCTTCAGATTTAAGAGGTTAATGATTGTGATCATTAAAGGAGAAGGCTACTTCAGCGCTGGGAAGATGAATCTGTATCTGTAAAATATATATTATGAATTTTACTTAACAACTTTGCTATCATTGCACTTTTTAAATGCGCTAACATAAGCAAAATTAAATAGCAAATATTTCCTTCTTGTACATTCTTTGCACATTATGTTACATTTTGTATTTTGACGCTTGCATTCAAGGTATTGATTTTTTAAAAATATTTTTAATTCGATTTTTTCATCATATGGTACTGAGAGTTACCGTAAAGCACATAATAATAATCATTCTTATTTTAATTAATTAATTAATAATACATTTTACTATTAACGTAATCATACTAATTATTATTAGTGTTACCAAAAACATTATTATTATTTTTACAATTAAATCAATTAATAATGTACAATATTAACACATTATTATTAATATGATGATGGTTTTTATTATTAATAAAACTAATAATAAAAACAACAATAATCATCATATTATTTAAAATGATCATTATTATTCAAATTATTATTGTTACCAAAAAAGACAACACTAAATTATAATTATTAAATTACTTAATAATATATCAAAACTATAATAACACACTATTATTAATATTAACAAAAACTATAATAATTATAATTATAATAATAATAATAATAATAATAATAAAATATATGAAGTTTGTTTTTGCACACACACAAACACACACACACACACACACACACACACACACCCTGTTGCTGGAGTCAAAGCTGCTGAGTTCAGCGCTGGTCTCTGATAAAGTGGACCGAGAGGAGGAGCTTCTGTGACTCTGGTGTCTCGGAGAGCCGTTTGTGATTGGTGGATCTGTCATTGTGATGTTGATGATTGGTGGAGAGATCCTGGGGGCTTCTGGGACCGGTGAAGCAGACACAGGGCTGTCTGTGCTCAGATACGTCGTCCCGGGACCTTCTATGATCGGCCCGTCCACACAGTCCTCTGTTCGAAAGAAGTCATTCAGAAAAATAATCACAGTCATCATTTATTACATACATATGACACGCCACACATCGGACAACTAGTTTCATTGCAGTGTCAGTGTTTGCCCTGAGCATTAGTAATGTTTGCATAGAGCATCGCATTTGCATACGCTTTCCTTATAATGAACAGTACCAGTCAGGTGAGGTTACATGAGTACAAAGCATTTAAATATCCTCTTTCCAGTGTAGTTTTCTGCTGTGACTTCTCCAGAACTTCCCGGACAGATATATGAGCACTGTCACGATTCATTAGTGTGAGTGCCCATGATCTCCACCAGAGGGCACTCCATCAAAGACTACATTACCCACAATCCTTTGCCCGGACTCATCAGCAATCATTGTTTACACCCGTGTCTCATTTACCTCATTACCTCAGCCTATATAAACCATGTTCACGCTGTCATTCACTGCGAAGTCTTGTTTTTTTGTAATACTGCATTTCTGAGCGGTCTCCGTGGTTTCTTGTCGCTTGGTTTTGGATTACTTTTCGTTCTGTGGATCACCCTTTTGCCTGTCTCTCCTGTCCAGAGGTGGACTGTAACGAAGTAAATTTACTTGAGTACTGTACTTAAGTACAGTTTTTGAGTATCTGTACTTTACTTGAGTATTATTTTTTCTGGAAACTTATGACTTTAACTTCACTACATTTGAAAGACAAATATCATACTTTTTACTCCACTACATTTCTATCAAGATCCTCGAAGTCAAAAGTCGGTTCTGTAGCAACTTAAAAATCTGGTGGATGATTTTTTTTGTAAGTGGATGAAAGTGTTTTTTTTTTAGTTTTCTGAAAAGATTAAAGATTAGTTTAGTTGGCATACACTTGATGCATGTCTCATAAAATGTTACAAAATTTAAAATTCTGGGAGAAAGAGAAGACTAAAGTTGGAAGAATATCAGATGTGTATCAGTATTAGATCCGTGCATTCGGTCTTTAAGTGACAGCAGCTTTGTAACTTTTATGCAAGTATTTAAATGAGTTTAAGTTAGTCGTATGCTAGTATTGGATGGAGCGTCACTGACTGGATTAAACCATCATGATGGCATTTATACAACGCGTAATATAAAGTGTTGACATAAAAAAGGAAATTTACTTTTGATACTTAAAGGTGCACTATGCAACTTTCCGTCCACTGGAGGGCGCCTATTCTAAACAAAGGTGTAGTTTGATGAGCCCAAGTGTGAGCGCAGCATCTTGGGACATGTGGTCTTCACCTCACAGCCGGTGGGAAATAGGACTCGGGCAGAAATCATGTTGATGGATGCGGTTATTAACGTTACTGTAGTGAAGCAGAGCAGGAGCGAGTGTTGAGGAGCTGAGCACGGCCGCTGGAGAGATTGTTACACACACACACACACGGCTCGCTAACACCGGGACTTTTATTATGACGGGACGGGACTCAGTCGCCGGGTGCCTGAACTTCCGCTTTTTCCTGTCATGATTATGAGGTAAAGCAGCTCTGTTTATTATATTAGATACATTTAAGTGTGTTTAAAATGATGTTATGACGTTCGTGGCAAGGGGGGCGTGGTTCAGCGAGGTCTGCAGCAGGAGAGAGAGCCGCGGGACGAGCGGTAAGTGAGTGGGTTGGACGCAGATTAATAACACCCGTATCTTGTTCCAGTAATGGGCGTGGGGAGAGGATAAAACACCTGTGGAACCGGAAGCCTGGGAGAGAGAGAGTCGGACTGTTGATGCGACACTCAGACCCTGAGTTTACCCGGAAGCGCTATGAACCGGAAGTGATCATTGTTTATGAGTTTGACTGAAGCACACGCTGAGTGTGACACTGAATTTGATACAGAAATAAAAGAGAGCATCAACAGTCCAGCCGACCCCCGTGTCCTTTTCCTTCCACACATACGAACTTGTTACAACGTTCCTCTGTGTGTGTTCGCTCGGCGCTGCTGTGACATGTTCACACTGCTAAGAGTAAAGCGCTTCTGCAGAATAAAACCAAGGGTAGCGCAGATATGACGCGATCGACAGGCGACTCCCTCAGACGCTGTGCTGAAACGTCCCGGTCTTTAGTTAAAATAGCAATTTACTCACAATTTACAAATAGTTGGAAACATTTGGGATATTGTAAGAACTCAACTGAACAAAATATATAACACTGGCCTAGTGGTTTTTGGATATTTTACTGCAAAAATACTACATCCTTTAAGTATTTTTAAAAAACAAATACTTCTGTACTTGTAAAAATCAGTTTTTACAACTTTTACTAGTAATGGAGTAATATTTGACCAGTAGTGCTTTTACTTTTACTCAAGTAATGAAGTTGTGTAATTTGTCCACCTCTGCTCCTGTCTTGTTTGGACTATATTGTGGATTGCCTTTCATTAAAGCTGCATTTGGAATCTCTGCCTTTTGTCTCAGAGCAGTTCCATCACAAGCATGTTGATGTGCAATACGAAGCACTTTCTGCACCTTTCAGATGAGTAGATGTGGGCACGATGCCCAGTCGATTGAAGAGCTCGTCTGTTTCGGGATCGACCACCAGCAGACGAGTCTCTCTGCCGCCCGCCTTGATCAACGCCACCACCTCAGCGTGACGCAGACTCGCAATACTCGTGTCGTTCACCTGGAGATACCACACACACACACACACACACGAGATGAGATGAGATGCATCCAGCTCGAGCTACACGTAATCAAAACGAGATCGAACCTCTGTGTTTCTAGACACAACAGTATCATATACACATGCATACTTGTACACAACTATATTATTTATTATATTATAATATACTAAATATAATATTATATTTATATTACATAATTTATCATATTAAATTAAATTATGTATAATAAATAATTTGTCTCAAAGACAGAAGAGAGACTGACACTCAACATTACACTTATTAAACTCAACTATATTATGTATTTATAACTGTATTTAATATATAATGTAATATAATCTTTGATATTATACTATCTAAAAATCTTAGAATAATAAAATATATCACAACATAGATATATTTTTACTTTAAATATTAATATAATTTATTATAATATTATTATACTTATGTATATACATATGTACTATATATATATATATATATATATATATATATATAATTTTATCTCAAAATATAATATTATATACATAGTAATATAATTATAATATTATAATACTTGACATAATTTATTTATAATAGTATAAGTTTATATATATATATATATATATATATATATATATATATATATATATATATATATATATATAAACTTATACTATTATAAATAAATTATGTCAAGTATATATATATAATTTGTTATAAAAGTATTATACACAAATATTGTGAATAATACTTTTATATTCTAATATAATAAATATATATTAATATTAAATTATTCTGGGGGAAATTAATCGTGATTAATCGCGTCCAAAATAAAAGTGTGTTTACTGTGTATAATTATGTATATATAAATACATGCATTTATATGTTTAAGAAAAATGTTATATTTTTTTATTAAAAAATATTTATATATAAGTTAAATTATATATACATACATGTGTGTATATTTTTTTTATATTACATAATGTAATTCAATATAATATTAAATATATTTTATGTATAATATATAATTTGTCTTAAAACTTTCAGGTGCAACACACAACTGTAGGTCAGCATTTGTCCAGCAGGTGGAGAGTGAGGCCATGTCAGCTTCCTCTTCCTCTCTCTCTGAAGAAGCCTTACATAATTCACACACTCTCATCTGACTGATTTGCTCTGTGTTCCTCCAGCTGTCTCTGTCTGATAATAGAGTTTGGGGTGTGTAGGTTCCTGTGGCTGGTTAAACACATAATACTGATGTAATGCATGTGAAAGTCTGCAGGGTTTCCTGACGTTCATACGGGAGGAAGGGGTTTACGTCAGATAATACGTGGTTTGTCAATGACTTTTTAATAAAGGGGGGAAAAAACACGCAGGGCGTTCTGAGGAATCTTATTCAGAGAGTGCCAGGTCTGAAAGCATCCTGTGAGATGTTTTTTCTCCTATTGTTGCTTTGAACGGCATATTTTAAGTTTTATCTGAGATTAATTCATTACGGAGCTATTGCATTACATTAATTCATGATGATTTTAAGTGAATTACGACCTATAAATAAATATTTAGCTAATTATACTCAAATGCATTCAGAGACAAAAACAGTTGACTGGATTCGTCAGTCATAATTACTGATCTGTCTGTGATAATTACAGAAAACAGTTGCAAATGAAATCCATTAGGACGGATTTGCTGTCCCTGACGTTCACAGCGTCTCACACGCACGCACACGCACACGCGCAGACACACATACACACACACACACGTTTGTTTTTGTGACATATGGGGACATTCCATAGGCGTAATGGTTTTTATACTGTACACACGGTATTTTCTATCCCCTTACACTGCCCCTACCCCTAAACCCATCACACACACACACACACACACAGCCCATACCCTAAACCTACCCATCACAGGAAGCATTCAGCATCTTTACTTTCTCAAAAAAGCTCATCCTGTATGATTTATAAGCATTTTGAAAAGTGGGCACATGGCCAGTGTCCTCATATTTCACCCTCTCCTGTAATACCGGTGTCATACCCATGTCATTATACACATTTGTGTCCTCATATGTCACAAAAACATGCCCCCCCACACACACACGCACGCACGCACATACGCTCACACTCACACACCCACCCCCTACTGAAAGCAAACTAACTCCCTGCTCTAAAACGGGATCCTCCCTTCACAAAGTGAACAAACATCCAGGCGTTTCTCTTCAATTGCGTGATCCCTCCAGAAGCGGTTTAATCTAATCTAATCCAGTGCTGCTAATCTGAGCTAATCTAGGCTCGTGTAATCCCGTCCGATCACCTCGATGAGCCGGTCTTTTGGCCTCAGTCCCGCGCGCTCCGCTGGAGAGTCGGGGTCCACCGAGCGGATGTACTGACCCGCTTGGGACTTTTTGCAGTGCAGGTTGAAGCCAAAACCGTGCTCTCCTAGGGTTATGTGACACAGGCGCGGACGCAGGTCCTTCGTTGACACCTCCACCTCAGTTGACACCTCTTCCTAGAGAGAGAAAAGAACAGAACAGATATTAAAGTATAATACTCCGTTAGGCCAAAGAAACTGGGAAATGGACTCTTTTAGCCCAATAATTAGCTGATGAAACAAGATTAATAAATAAATCGGAGGAATACAGTGAAAGTTTTTGCTACAGGTTTTTGTCTGTTATCTGATTGGTTGAATTCTACAGGATGCCCGAGAGATGAGTTTGTGGTGTTCTTTAAAGCTACACTGTTTAACTTTTTTAGTTTATTCTTAGCTAAAAACACTTACTTTTTTCAAAAATATATGTGCTCATTAATGTATATTTACTTCTTTCAAGTAATAAAGTATTCTGGTAAGTTAATAATATGCCATTGAAAATACATACGGGTGAGGGGTTCGAGTGCCGGTCGCCATGTTGCCCCTCCATCTTGAAAGTACATTAGCCAAAGAGGGACATACCCGTAAATTCAAGCTTCGCTTTTCACGTTTTAACACTCGATGGCACTCATGAACGAGGTCGAACTGGAAGCCATGTTAATCTTGGACTAAATCGGCCACCGTAGGAGTTAAAACGAAATCGTAATTGAGAGGAACAGAAACTAATATTCACTGGATTGTCATTTACCTTTTCACCACTAGATGGGGGAAAATATCACACAGTGGAGCTTTAATGGTCTGCCTGAAAACAAAGATGTTGTGATGCCAAACCCAGTGTTGTAGCACTCGGACTCGGTCTCAAGACCATATTTTAATGGTCTTGGTTTTGTCATGGACTCGTGTGCATTTGGACTCGGTATTGACTCATATTCAAACATATTAGGAATTGGATCCCGAGTCGCCTCGAGTCCCATTCATGTTTGTTGATTTTCTTGTGCACAACTGTGCTTGACTTGAGACTAGCGTTAGTGCAAAGACTCCCGCCAGGTTCTCTCCCACACCCGTGACCCGCCCGCTCTCGATACTATTTTATGCTGTCTTCCTGCCATCAACCAGAAGTTATCCCGCTTTCCAGACATTCCGTGAGCAGAGACAATCATGTGCACTGTTATAACTGGAGTACAAGATTATGAGATGCATTTTTTGAATCGATCTTTAATGCGTCTAGATTTAAACCTGGGGAGTGAGTGTGAGCCCCGAACATTATCAGGAAGGTCGTTCCAAAGTATAGGTGCATGCCAAATATAAAAACGTTCTTCTTCCTTTAGGGGACTTAGATATCCTAGGTACTACCAGATGACTAGAGTTTAGTGATCTTAAAGAGCGAGATGAATTGTAAGGTGATAGGAGATCAGTTAGATACATGAACTAAATCATTTAGGGTCTTATAGGTCAGTAGCAATACTTTATAATTGATACAGAACTTAATAGGGTTGAGTTCTATGTTGTTTGTGTATTTTCTCTGGTCTCTGTCTCAAATCAGACTCAACCCTCTCTGAACTCGGTCTCGACTCGGACTCAGCCCTCTCTGAACTCGGCCTCGACTCGGACTCAGCCCTCTCTGAACTCGGCCTCGACTCGGACTCAGCCCTCTCTGAACTCGGTCTCAACTCAGCCCTCTCTGAACTCGGCCTCGATTCGGACTCAGCCCTCTCTGAACTCGACCTCGACTCAGCCCTCTCTGAACTCGACCTCGACTCGGACTCAACCCTCTCTGAACTCAGTCTCGACTCGGACTCAACCCTCTCTGAACTCAGTCTCGACTCGGACTCAGCCCTCTCTGAACTCGGTCTCGACTCGGACTCAGCTCTCTCTGAACTCGGTCTCGACTCAGACTCAGCCCTCTCTGAACTCGGTCTCGACTCGGACTCAGCCCTCTCTGAACTCGACCTCGACTCGGACTCAACCCTCTCTGAACTCGACCTCGACTCGGACTCAGCCCTCTCTGAACTCGGTCTCGACTCGGACTCAGCCCTCTCTGAACTCGACCTCGACTCGGACTCAACCCTCTCTGAACTCGGTCTTGACTCAGACTCAGCCCTCTCTGAACTCGGTCTTGACTCAGACTCAGCCCTCTCTGAACTCGGTCTTGACTCAGACTCAGCCCTCTCTGAACTCGGTCTTGACTCAGACTCAGCCCTCTCTGAACTCGGTCTTGACTCAGACTCAGCCCTCTCTGAACTCGGTCTCGACTCAGACTCAGCCCTCTCTGAACTCGGTCTTGACTCGGACTCAGCCCTCTCTGAACTCGGTCTCGACTCAGACTCAGCCCTCTCTGAACTCGGCCTCGATTCGGACTCAGCCCTCTCTGAACTCGACCTCGACTCAGCCCTCTCTGAACTCTGTCTCAAATCGGACTCAGCCCTCTCTGAACTCGACCTCGACTCGGACTCAACCCTCTCTGAACTCAGTCTCGACTCGGACTCAACCCTCTCTGAACTCGGTCTTGACTCGGACTCAGCCCTCTCTGAACTCAGTCTCGACTCGGACTCAGCCCTCTCTGAACTCAGTCTTGACTCGGACTCAGCCCTCTCTGAACTCAGTCTCGACTCGGACTCAACCCTCTCTGAACTCGGTCTCGACTCAGACTCAGCCCTCTCTGAACTCGGTCTTGACTCGGACTCAGCCCTCTCTGAACTCAGTCTCGACTCAGACTCAGCCCTCTCTGAAATCGGTCTCAACTCGGACTCAGCCCTCTCTGAACTCGGTCTCGACTCAGACTCAGCCCTCTCTGAACTCAGTCTTGACTCTGACTCAGCCCTCTCTGAACTTAGTCTCGACTCAGACTCAGCCCTCTCTGAAATCGGTCTCAACTCAGACTCAGCCCTCTATGAACTCGGTCTCAACTCAGACTCAGCCCTTTCTGAACTTGGTCACAACTCGGACTCAGCCCTCTCTGAACTCGGTCTTGACTCGGACTCAGCCCTCTCTGAACTCGGTCTCGACTCAGACTCAGCCCTCTCTGAACTCGGTCTCGACTCAGACTCAGCCCTCTCTGAACTCGGTCTTGACTCGGACTCAGCCCTCTCTGAACTCGGTCTCGACTCAGACTCAGCCCTCTCTGAACTTAGTCACAACTCGGACTCAGCCCTCTCTGAACTCGGTCTCGACTCAGACTCAGCCCTCTCTGAACTTGGTCACAACTCGGACTCAGCCCTCTCTGAACTCGGTCTTGACTCGGACTCAGCCCTCTCTGAACTCGGTCTTGACTCGGACTCAGCCCTCTCTGAACTCGGTCTCGACTCAGACTCAGCCCTCTCTGAACTCGGTCTCGACTCAGACTCAGCCCTCTCTGAACTCAGTCTTGACTCGGACTCAGCCCTCTCTGAACTCGGTCTCGACTCAGAATCAGCCCTCTCTGAACTCGGTCTCGACTCAGACTCAGCCCTCTCTGAACTCAGTCTTGACTCGGACTCAGCCCTCTCTGAACTCGGTCTCGACTCAGAATCAGCCCTCTCTGAACTCGGTCTCGACTCAGACTCAGCCCTCTCTGAACTCAGTCTTGCCTCGGACTCAGCCCTTTCTGAACTCGGTCTCAACTCAGACTCAACCCTCTCTGAACTCTGTCTCGACTCAGACTCAACCCTCTCTGAACTCAGTCTCAACTTGGACTCAGCCCTCTCTGAACTCGGTCTCGACTCGGACTCAACCTTCTCTGAACTCTGTATAATTAATGTTTTATATTCAGCAATAATGTGATTATGCTTTCACCACAAAGGTCGCATGAATGTAAAAAGTTTTTCTCTACATCCAATTTTCTCAGATCAGATTCAGATCAACAACGGCCTAATAATGACACAATAATGATACAATCATTGGATGAAAACTATAGCTCCCTTGAGTACTTGCAGTACCTTCTTCAGACATTCCCATCTGCGTATTTGACTGTTTGTGCTGTCTGATATCATATGCTGTGTATCATATGATATATGCAGGACCCTGGACCATTTATGAGGACGTGTGAGCATGTGTGCGTGACCATTGGCTCATTTCCTTCAAGAAGTGAAAGACGCCCAGCAGGAATAAGGGACATTCTGTGAGACACCATGTCACTTCCTGTTCTAAGACAATACAAGGGTGGTGTCTGTTTGTGTCCCATGGGGTAGAGTGACTGAAGAACCTCGCCTTACACACACACACACACACACACACACACACACACACACACACACACACACACACACACACACACACACACACACACACACACACACACACACACACACACACACACACACACACACACATGCTTTTTCCCTCCCGAGGGTGAGATGCTGCTTAATCTAATCTTACACACACAAAACAACACTCTCACTGAATTCTGGGAAAATACCCAGAAATCAGACACCCTGGACTAGAGAGTGTGAACACAAAGCAGGTAAATGAGAATTAAGGTCACGCACAGAGAGAGAGAGAGAGAGAGAGAGAGAGAGAGAGAGAGAGATAGAGAGAGAGAGAGAGAGAGAGAGAGAGAGAGAGAGAGAGAGAGAGAGAGAGAGAGAGAGAGAGAGAGGACAACAAATATGAAAGAAGAGAGAGATGGAAATATAGTTTCACTTAAAGAGGTCAGATCTGTTTTATAGCATATAGTTCCACCTGCACAGCAAAATGTGTTGCCTTAAAGAAGTAATTCTACCTTACATCGATCAGGTTAATATTGTGCTTGTCCCCCTTTTGCTGCCAAAGCAGCCCTGATCCGTCAAGGCATGTACTCCACTAGACCCCGTAAGGTGTGCTGTGGTATCTGGCACCAAGATGTTAGCAGCAGATCCTTTCAGTCCTGTAAGTTGTGAGGTGGGGCCTCCATGGATCAGACTTGTTTGTTCAGCTCATTCCACAGATGCTCGATTGGATTGAGATCTGGGGAATTTGGAGGCCAAATCAACGCCTCAAACTCGTTGTTGTGCTCCTCAAACCATTCCTGAACCATTGCTTTGTTTTAGAAGCATTATCTGCTGGAAGAGCCACAGCCGCCAGAATACCGTTTCCATGAAAGGCTGAACATAGTCTGCAACAATGCTGAGGTAGGTGGAGCGTGTCAAAGTAGCATCCACATGGATGGAGGACCCAAGGTTTCCCAGCAGAACATTGCCCAAAGGATCACACTGCCTCCGCCGGCTCGCCTTCTTCCCATAGTGCATCCTGGGGCCATGTGTTCCCCAGGCACCCGTACATACACGTGATGTAAAGTAAAAGAAAATGTGATTCCTCAGACCAGGCCCCTTCTTCCATTGCTCCGTGGTCCAGTAATGATGATCACGTGCCACTGTTGGTGCTTTCGGTGGGGTCAGGGGTCAGCATGGGCACCCTGACTGGTCTGCGGTTATGCCGCCCCATACACAACAAACTGAGATGCTCTGTGTATTCTGACACCTTTCTATCAGAACCAGCATTAACTTCTTGAGCAATCTGAGCTCCAGTAGCTCGTCTGTTTGATCGGACCACACCGGCCAGCCTTCGCTCCTCACGCGCATCAATGACCCTATGGCCGGTTCTCCACTGTTCCTTCCTTGGACTCCTATTGATAGACATTTTCCTGATTCAACCACATCGACTTTGAGGACACAATGTTCACTTGCTGCCTAATATATCCCACCCACTAACAGGAGCCGTGATGAAGAAATAATCAGTGTTATTCACTATTCATAATGTTATGCCTGATCATTGTATTTTACAGTGTAAGTCAAGGTTTCTTTGATAAACAGTCTGATTTCGCTACTTTACCTTTAAGGCTTCCATAAATATAGTGTGCCGAGTCCGACCATATAGATTACCATTCAAAAGTTTGGGGTCAATAAGTTATTTTTTTTTTTAAAAGTATAAAGAAAATAATCCTTTTATTCAGCAAGGATGCATTAATCTAATCAAATAAATGCTTTTCTTTTAATCGTTCTATTCATCAAAGAATTTTAAATAAAAGTTCCATAAGATGTGTTTGATTATACCATCTTTATCTGTATCTGACTCAGAACAAGACGAGATCTGTGAGAAATATAACGAACCAAAGACAAAAGAACTGATAAAATAAATTGTTAAGTAGGAGCAATAGCCTCGTGTTCATACACCGTAACTGTGAACAAGAAAACCGCGTTCAGTCTCAGCTCGAGGTTCAGGCTTATTTGTTTTGTCTTATTTTGTCAGACACAGTTTAAGGTATTTTATATTTAGTCTGAGAGCGTATGCAAGTGTATGCACACTATACTGTCCATGTCCAGAAAGGGAATAAAAACATCATCAGAGTAGTCCATATGAGACATCAGTGGGTTAATCAAAATCTCTTGAAGCATCGAAAATACATTTTGGTCCAAAAATAACAAAAACTACGACTTTATTCAGCATTGCCTTCTCTTCCGGGTTTGTTGTCCATCCTTGTTCGCTAATGCGCAGTGACGCTGTTGACGTGTTATCTGGTGCGCTGTATATTCGGGTTCAAATAAATATGGCTGAGCAAAAAAATGCAAGTCTTCCTCTGTGTTGAAATCCTAAAACATGTTTGCGAAGGTTGTTTTGTTTACAGCATGCGTCTCCCTCAGACTATAACCGAAGCTCGGGCTCACAAGGTAACATGTCAGCAGAGTCATGAAGGCGGATTGAAAACAATGCGAAGAGAAGACAATGCTGAATAAAGTCGTAGTTTTTGTTATTTTTGGACCAAAATGTATTTTGGATGCTTCAAGAGACTCTGATTAACCCACTGATGTCTCATATGGACTACTCTGATGATGTTTTTATTCCCTTTCTGGACATGGACAGTATAGTGTGCATACACTTGCATTGAAGGAACAGAAAAGCTCTCAGACTAAATATAAAATATCTTAAACTGTGTTCTGAACGGGTGTGGAGTCATTAATAATTTTCATTTTTGGCTAAACTAACCATTTAATGATGTCATCAGCGACTAGTCGACTTTCATCACATAAATGTCGACTTTAAAAAAATCTGAAGTTGTTCAACCCCTTACCGATACCTGTGTGCTGGTCTGTGATGCGCTGAGGTCACAGATGGGGTCAGTCTCAGGCGTTACTCCAGATTCGACAGTGAGTTCGGTGAAGGCTTCAGTCTCCGGCTCAGTTTTAGGTTCACATTGAGAAGGCAGAGACAGGAACACGGGCGACGCCAGACGGGAACGAGCTCTGTAGAGCGGAGAGCCGTTCATCATCCCTCCAGGGCTGCTGGGACTCTGAGAGGAATACGAGAAGACAATAACATCTAAGGTCAGTTCTGTACTCATGTAACGTCTGTTTCAGTGGTCAGGTGTGTGAATACCAGCATTGTTTGTGTTGTCAGATGGGGGAAGCTGCTTTGAAACTGCTGTTTGCCAAGACACAACCCACTCATCAGGCAAACTAGCCATTTGAAGATATGTTTGGCTTCAGTTCAAGTTCAGTTCTAAAATCATAAAGCTTATAAAACTATAAGATAAGCCATAAGTAATGGGTGTTTTTGCAGCTCCCTTAATGAGACCTCGGGTGGCTTATTTTGTTTTGACAACAGTAATATGAAGCAAGTTACATAAATAGTTCATTTAGTTCACTAATATTAATAAGACTACACAATTCTTCCACCAAGCAATTCGGTTAATTAGCCAAATTACAGGCTGTTCATGGTTGCCAGGCAAACTGGCTCATTAATATGGCTCATCCAATCAGAATTAAGAGTTGGAATTATTAAAAAAAGAAAAAGCTTTAAATCAGATCAATAATTACATGAAACAAAGTCAGGAAGAGTTCAGTGAGGCTCACAGTATGAGGTAACTAATCTGCCACAATTCTGCTCGTGAACTGAATTTTGTGGAGAAATGTTCGTCTCGCAAATAAGAAAGTATTTCGAGCGAACGAAAATCAATTTTGCATTTAAAATAAGCTTATTTAACTCAACATTAGAATATGACAATTCCAGCCAATCAGAGATGAGACTGCTAAATTATGTTCTAAATTCACAAGACTCAAAAAAATAAATAATAATAAGATACTTATGTGTGTTTGTCAAATGGTAGACATTTGAACTTGGAAATAAATGTAAAAGACTTTATAACAGTGTTAAATTCGATTTTCCATATATTTCCACCATGTATATTTCCTTGTCCGCTGTAGAATAATGTAGGGAGTCTTGTGAGAGGTTGTTAAGCCAGCTCATATTGTAATGTTGAGTTATATATAACGTCGGCACACATCCAAATAAGCTTATTTTAAAGGCAAAATTGATTTTCGTTCGCCCAAAATACTTTCTTATTTGCGAGGCGAACATTTCTCCGCAAAACTCAGTTCACACGCACGCGAAATGCCCTTTTGCGACCTCAAAATATGATCTTGCACGCACAGAATTGTGTCAGAATAGTGATCCCATACCACAGCAACAACACATTAGTTACACTAAAAACTGAAATAAACTACAAATCTTAAAGGTCCCGTTCTTCGCAATTCCATCTTTCAAACTTTAGTTAGTGTGTAATGTTGCTGTTAGAGCATAAATAATACCTGTAAAATTATAAAGCTCAAAGTTCAATGCCAAGCGAGATATTTTATTTAACAGAAGTTCCCTTTCAAAGCCGACAGCGAACGGCCGGTTTGGACTACACCGCTGCACTTCCTGCTGTAATGACGTCACTAGAACCGTTTGTTGCCTCCGCCCACAAGAACACGCAAAATAGGGGGCGTGGTCTCGCTGCTCTCCCACGAGGAGAAGAGTGCGGATTCAGCGCTTGCATCTCCCCGTTATGGTAAGAGGCGGGACCTTTCCGGGCAAAGTGCGCTAAGCTGCTGTCCAATCACAACGTGGGAAGCGCTGGCCCAATCAGAACTCGTTACGTGTTTCTGAAGGCGGGACTTCATAGAACAAGGAAATCATCAGGCCGTTTTTAGGACAGAGGAAACAGCGCTGTACAGATAAGTCAATTGTGTGAAAAATACTGTGTTTTTTTACACGCGAAACATGAACTCATGTTATATTGCAGACTGTAAACATAATCAAAGCTTTGAAAACACGCGAAGAACGGGACCTTTAAGTTAAAGACGTTTTAAACATTAGGGATCATACACTTGGTGAAATTGGAGCAAATGGAGCATCATACACTTGTGGCCTTGTTTGGTATTAAGATGTGTTTTGGTCGATCGGATCACAAGTAGACGAAGGACACACTTCCCTTTTACACCTGGTGTTTTAATCCGTCTCTTTTGTACACTTTCAAACACTTCTGTCCTGATTTCTTTGAGAAGAGGATCTATGGCCTGGTAAATGAATGGGTTTTTACAGATCTTTCAATCTAATGGACAAAATAAGCTCACGAAATTTACATATGAACGTGCCCTGAAAAACACACAGAGAGCATCAGCTTTAGTTTCTGCTCTGACAGACGCGAGACCAGCGAATGGTGAGAGAACAGTGGGACGTTATTCGTCTTCAAACTGAACTTGGGTCTTCAGTCGACAAACTTTAAATCCCGTCTGGCTAGTGCTAGAGCCCATAACGTTTACACATTAGGTCAGTAGAAGAAGAGTAGACGGTCTTTTGTGTCTGTTTGAACACATTCGAGCACATCAGCGTTTACACTATGAAAGCAATCCGGTCTAATGTGTTTTTGACTACCTCTAGAAGAGGATATTTTAGACCCCGTTTACACCTGTATTTAGCATTGTTCACTTGTGATCTGATCGACCAAAACACTTCTTAATACCAGCTGTATCACACACACAGAATCACACACTGCCAAACTTTACAGTTGTTCCAAAGCTCTGAATGCAGAACGGTGCCTTGTTGCTAGGAGATGTAAGACAAAAAAAAAGTTCTAAAATCAGCTCAAAATAATTAAACATATTTGATCTCCAACTGGATGTAATCCTATTCTGAAGCTAAAAAGTCAGTCTGTAGCTGTGTCCCAATTCAGAGGCTGCATCCTTCCAGGGACGCAGACTTAAAGGGCCATGGCTTTGAAGTCGCTGAAATGGGACGGTCTAGCCTACGGAGGATTGTTCTTATCGCCTACCAACTGTGACAGCTGCCGTTAGTGAGGGGATGGGCTAGGCTGCGAAAAGATCCACTCGTTGGAATAAAAACGCATTTGTAGGCTGCTTTCGAGGAGCCTTCGAATTGGGACAGCCACTGTGATAAATTGAGGCAAAAATATGTGCAAAAGTCTTACTAAAAGTAGAAAACACTCTAATGTATATAAAAGAAATGAGAAAGAATACAGAAATAGCTTGTTACTGGAAAAGCAACACTTTTTAGTGGGTTTATTTACTTTTTAGTTTCCCCCAAACAGTGTTAGAGGGTTGTTGGATTGAATCATATGGCATTAGACCAAGTGTAGCTAAAAATAAAACAAACAATAACATGATTACATGTTGACTCTCACTGGATTTCATAGCTTACAGGACTCTTGCTGTGTGCTGATCCTGTAGCCGTCTGACACATGCAGGCGCAGGTCATCTATAAAGAGCTGTGTGTGTGTGTGTGTGTCTCTGAGAGAGAGAGAGAGAGAGAGAGAGAGAGAGAGAGAGAGAGAGAGAGAGAGAGAGAGAGAGAGAGAGAGAGAGAGAGAGAGAGAGAGAGAGACTGCCTTTGGGTGGACAAAATGTATCCCTCATTTTTTAACAAAACACTTAAGCCTGGGCTTGGTTGATTTCACAGCTGCACAAATCATAAGGTCTGATTATCCTCAAAATCAAATATTGCAAAGTACTATAATAATCATAAGCTGCTCAAGCTTTTTTATTAACACACTCTAAAAATAAAGGTGCCAAAAGAGTTTGTTCCCCAGCGATGCCATTAAAGGGGTCACGACATGATTTTTGTTTTTATGTTCCTTGAGGTTCACTTTTAATGTTAGTACGTTTTTTGCACTATATATATGTGTGTGTGTGTGTGTGTGTGTGTGTGTGTGTGTGTGTGTGTGTGTGTGTGTGTGTGTGTGTGTGTGTGTGTGTGTGTGTGTGTGTGTGTGTGTGTGTGTGAGTAAAAACTATTACTGACCATCCAGTCTGAATCTCCAATTTTAAAGGGCAGCTCCTTTAATACTGCCACTGTTAACGCATAGGACACTGAATCAACCGCCACTCGCTTTTGCATGTGAATGTCAAGTGTTAAAACATTATCCATATAAAACTGTCATTTACAGACAAAGCATTATAAAATGATTTACTTATGGTTTGTGATGCAGCTGCTGTGGATTCGGCTGCTTCATCTGTCAAAAGTTTCTTTGCGAACTCTCCATTACACTGTGCCACGATTACAAAACAATCTGCAGTCAAATGCTCTGAACAAACATATAATCCTCTGATGCGATCCGAGACGGCATTAAAAATGAACTTGTTCCCGATGCTGGGATCCTTCTGAAGTCTGTTTACACTGGATGCGTCAAAGCAAATGTTTACTCTTTTATTTGTCGACAGACTCAAGCAGGTGGAGTATGTCAGAAACTGAACCTGCATCTATATACTGTATCCAGTGTAGACAGTCAGTCATTATAATGGGCTCTATTTGCTTTTGATGTGACACATTGATCTGGTATAGACAAATGTTAGCCGCTAAGCGACTGAGTGCGAGTGGGCGGGGCCTATGGTGTGATAATGCAAAACTATTTGTCGATGTCTTGCTCCGGAGGCAGTCATATGCAATATCCATATACACCAATATCCAAACAATCCATTTTTAGAGTTTGATTAAAGGCACTATATGTAAGATTTGGCGACTGTGGCATAATAAAAACTCCGCCAAATCAAGTGACCGCTTGTGGTGAAAAATGACATTTAGTGGATTTAAATAAATGCTTTTTAAAATAAGGAGGATGTTTTACGCTATGAATTACAGGATGTTTTAATGACACAAATATTTATTATATGTAAATGTGTTTTCTCATGTCATGACCCCTTTAAAGAACCATTTTGATTCCCCAACAGTTCTTAAAAGAACCATTTTAACCATTTTTTATAGAACCTTTTTCCACTTTAAAGAACCTTCTGTTCAATTGAAAGGCTCTAATGGATGTTTAAGGTTCTTTTTGGAACCATAGATGCCAATAAAGAAGCTTTACTTTTAAGAGTGTATATCTAAATAGTTTTTAGTTTTAGTTTATATACTTGTAGTTATTTTAGTTCTTAAACTAAACAAAAATGAGAAATTAACTGTTTTATTTTTATTTTTAGTTAACAATAATAATAACCCTGCTTTGCATAGTTTTAGGAAGATGCCACATAACCTGCCATGTTCACACACCTAATTTGACTAGCCCTTTATCAGGCGACACATTAATTCCCATTCCATTGAGGGTTGGATTGGACAAACACTGGGTGTTCCCCTGAAGAGCACATGCACAATACAAACTCTTCCGGAGCTTATTAAGGTGCAGAATAAACTTTTCTTTAACAAAATGTGGCACAAGGATTTTAATAAACCATTCTGAATGTTCTGTTCCCCAACTCTATTCTTCATACAGTATGATCTAAATATAGCACACTGCTGCTCTCTGGGCTGGATTTCCTCCTAGACTTCCTCTCATGGAGTCTCCCACAAGAGGAAGGTGCATATATATAGAGAAAGAGAATGTAAATGGCCACGACATGCCCTGCTGTGCCATGTTTCCAAGTCCATCTATCTTGAAACCGACGCTCAATTACATTGATACATGCACTCACCTTATTTATGTAAATGCCCTCTGAGCTCTGTCTGCTGTAGGGCGGTGTGGTGGGGTCCCGTGGGGAGGCGAGGGGAGAGGACGCGGCAGAGGAGCGAGTAGACAGAGAGCCCATCTCAACCGCCCTCTCCTCCGTACACGGCAGATCGTGAAACTTCAGGAACTCATCTGTGACTCGGTCCACCACCAGCAGCCTGGTGCGGTGCTCTACCTCCACAATCCTCTGAACAACCTGAGACCGAGAAGATCAACCACTCACTAAAATATACCACAGAGTACCATGGCATTACCACTCTCTTTAAGACATGGATCTGTGACAATTTAATCATAGTATTTTATTCTTTGAGGTACCTTGGGGTAACATACTACAGAGCCATACTATAATACATGGGAGGAAAAATTATATTTCAATGGTTTTGTGTTTGTGTGCAAAAAGGGGAGTGCAAAAGTTTTGCAAGCGAATACATTTTTTTTTTGAGAGAACGCAAACGTTTTGCTAGTTAACGCAAAAGTTTTGTAAGCGAACGCAAAGTTTATCAGGGAACACAAACGTTTTGTGAGCGAACGCAAAGTTTCTCGGTGAACACAAACGTTTTGTAAGTAAACGCAAAGTTTATCAGGGAACACAAAAGTTTTGTGAGCGAACGCAAAGTTTCTCGGTGAACACAAACGTTTTGTAAGTAAACGCAAAGTTTATCAGGGAACACAAAAGTTTTGCGAGCGAACACCAAGTTTGTCAGGGAACACAAAAGTTTTGCTAGTGAACGCAAAGTGTCTCGTGGGAACGCAAAAGTTTTGCTTGCGAATGCAAAGTTTCTCGGGGAACACAAAAGTTTTGCTTGCGAACGCAAAGTTTCTTAGGGAACACAAAAGTTTTGTGAGCGAACGGAAAGTTTCTCGGGGGACACAAACGTTTTGCCAGCGAACGCAAAGTTTCTCAGGGAACACAAACGTTTTGTAAGCGAACGCAAAGTTTCTCAGGGAACGCAAAAGTTTATCAGGGAACGCAAAGGTTCTCAGGGAACACAAAAGTTTTGCTTGCGAACGCAAAGTTTCTCAGGGAATGCAAAAGTTTTGTGAGCGAACGCAAAGTTCCTCAGGGAACACAAAAGTTTTGTAAGTGAACGCAAAGTTTATCAGGGAACACAAAAGTTTTGCGAGCGAACACCAAGTTTGTCAGGGAACACAAAAGTTTTGCTAGTGAACGCAAAGTGTCTCGTGGGAACGCAAAAGTTTTGCTTGCGAATGCAAAGTTTCTCGGGGAACACAAAAGTTTTGCTTGCGAACGCAAAGTTTCTTAGGGAACACAAAAGTTTTGTGAGCGAACGTAAAGTTTCTCGGGGGACACAAACGTTTTGCCAGCCAACGCAAAGTTTCTCGGGGGACACAAACGTTTTGCCAGCGAACGCAAATTTTCTCGGGGGACACAAACGTTTTGCCAGCGAACGCAAAGTTTATCAGGGAACACAAAAGTTTATCAGGGAATGCAAAGGTTCTCAGGGAACACAAAAGTTTTGCTTGCGAACGCAAAGTTTATCAGGGAACACAAAAGTTTTGTGAGCGAACGCGAAGTTTCTCAGGGAACACAAACGTTTATCAGGGAACACAAAAGTTTTGCTTGCGAACGCAAAGTTTCTCAGGGAATGCAAAAGTTTTGTGAGCGAACGCGAAGTTTCTCAGGGAACACAAACGTTTTGTAAGCGAACGCAAAGTTTCTCAGGGAACGCAAAAGTTTATCAGGGAACGCAAAAGTTTTGTAAACGAACGCAAAGTTTCTCAGGGAACGCAAAAGTTTTGTAAGCGAACGCAAAGTTTCTCAGGGAACACAAAAGTTTTGTAAACGAACGCAAAGTTTCTCAGGGAACGCAAAAGTTTTGTGAGCGAACGCAAAGTTTCTCAGGGAACGCAAAAGTTTTGTGAGCGAACGCAAAGTTTCTCAGGGAACACAAAAGTTTTGTGAGCGAACGCAAAGTTTATCAGGGAACACAAAAATTTTGTAAGCGAACGCAAAGTTTATCAGGGAACACAAAAGTTTTGTAAGCGAACGCAAAGTTTCTCGGGAAACGCAAAAATTTATCAGGGAACGCAAAAGTTTCTTGCAAGAGCGCAAATATTTAGTGAACGCAAAGTTTCTCGGGGAACACAAGTTTTGCAAGCGAATAACTGTAACATTTTGCAAGAGAATGCAAAGTTTCTTGGAGAGCGCAAAGTATTAACATTTGATATATTTATTGTACTATGGATCACCAACCATACTTTTATATAAAGGTGACAAGAGACTAAAATAAAAAGCGAAGAAAGAAACAAATGCACTATTTCAAGGGGGTTTCTAATTTATTATGGTTTTCCAGTAAGTAGCCTAAGGGTAAAATGTGGTTACCACGGTAAATGTTTGTTAGGGTGGAGGGGAAAGTTTCGTCAAAGCAATACTTAAGTGTTTTCTTAACATACACACAATGATACAGTCTTAAGCAAATATTTATTAACGCTGACACCTGGGAAGTGTCTAAAAACATAGTCAAATCCCTATCTAGACAGCATTGTGGGTATCACGCATGTTTTGGAATTACAGGATGATGCTGTCTAGGTAGGCAGCTCCCACTGGGTTTTGAGAAACATGTCTGCGTCCCCAAGAAGTGGCCCAACAGGTTCTCATCTACCTGGTGATGCGTCTCTCCCTCCACGTTCTCTCCGTTCACCTCCACCACCCGGTCGCCGGATCTGAGACCGGACAGCTCAGCGGGGGAGCCCGGCTCGATCTTGCGGATGTATTGCGCTCCTCGGTTGCGCTCGCCGTGCAGATGAAATCCGTACCCACGATCTCCTTTGGTCAAATAACACAGCCGTGGACGGAGCTCCCGCTCCAGGATCTCTCTCTCCAGAGTATTCGCCATATCCAACTGCAGTCGTGTTCAGTCACAACATGAATATAGGCTGCTCTATAATGTGTTAAGTTTTAAAGGATGCATAATTCCACATGCCGAGCTTGTAGCCGTTGTTTCTTAGCCATATTAAGAAAATAAACGGTGATTAAATAAAATATATATTTCTTACTAATTAAATTTAAAAATAGGCTACTGTAGGCTAGCCTATATTAATATAACAAAAAATAAAAAAACTATAAAAAAATAAAATAAATAACACAAACTTGAGTGCTAGACGCGTAAAACCTCCGTCGGTTTTAATAAATCCCGCGTTTCCTTCAGTTTGTGTTGAAAATCTGATCTTTACCCGAGTGTGTCGTCCACAAAATGACTCTTCATCACATTAACAGTCCCATAAGTTTGTCAGTTGATGTTCCTCCAGCCCAGCTTTCGTCATTCCACACGTTCCCACAGATACAACGATGCGTATTCTTCTTTAGAAACGAGCTAATCAATCAATAATAGTCCAAATCTCCATCAGTGTGCGAGTGTGAGAACGGAACAGGTGGAAAAGGAGGAGAGAAAACTGTGAAGTGTGTGTGTGTGTGAGAGGAGAGAGGATTGGAGAGATCAGATGTTGGATAAGTCACAGATATCCATGCGGAACTCTTCCTCTTCACTTGTGCTTTTAGACTGATCTGGGATCAGCTCATGCGGCCCACATTTACTCAATAAACACACACATAACTGACCTGGAGCAGTGATTAACAATCACCCACTGCATTTAAAACAGGCCAGCTCGCCCACACATTTAACTGCACGGTCCCAAAACACAAAGATCACACCATTCAGTTAGAAAACAGTGAACATACAAAGAGTATACAGTATAGCATACATCTCATCAGACTTATCGGTGCTTTTTTCCTATTTACATCTGTAAATGTGTGTGTAGGTGCAAAAAATAGTGTGTGAAGTCAATCTTTTTTCCCGGTCTGCCCTCTAGTGTTGACAAAAAAAAAACATTTAGGCTCAAATTATATCAAGGTTGCTGAACACTGCAAAGAGAGTGTGTTGTGTTGTAATTATGCTATTCATGCGACCTCGTTAAGTTAGCTAGTTATTATCTCAGAAATTAAATTAGCTATTTTATTAATTTAATGAAAGTGTATCGATGTATTTAAAAGGTTTGGGGTGAGATAAATAAGCAATGCAAGGGTGAATTAAATTGACCAAAAACGCAGTCAAAATCTACATTACTTTATAAAAAATATTTAAAATAGGCCTAAATGTTCTTTCTTTTGATCAAAGAATCCTAAAAAAAAAAATCAATCATAGTTTTCGTATGAATATGAAGCAGCACAACTGTTTTTAACATTTATAATTAGAAATGTTTCTTGAATAAATTCCATTTCAAAATATATTCACTTAGAAAAGTTATTTTAAACTGTAATAATAGTTCACAATATTACAGTTTTTACTGTATGTTTGATCAAATAAATGCAGCCATGGTGAGCAGAAGAGATTCTATCAAAAACATTAACAAATCGTAATTATTATTTTGACACGTAGCCAAGTGAACATACTGGAAATTTGCATATTGTACCTAATAAACACACTGCAAAAGTACACTAATATGCTATCCTGTACTGAATACTAGTGTGTTGTGCGTACATATATCATGTATATGGAAATAATAGGTGGAGTGCAATGCGTTGTGGGATGCAAATGTTATCCATTTTTATCCATTTTTATTAATGAAAATGTGAAATACCAGTAGTATGCTGTTCTTACGGTGTCTTTTAATATAAAATTTCCCTTTAGTTACAATTTATTTGATAACAAACTGCTCCTGCTTTCCCCTTTCCTTCTGTTTCTCGGTCTAATGTTGGCTTTTCCAGTCCCTCGTTTCCTGACACTTCCTGTTGGGCTGTGTGTTTCCAGCTCTGCCGGCTCTTCTTTAACCTGTGCTGTTGGAGAAGCTGGACTGGATTTGAGCCTCTTGCTGGGAGAGGAGCGGTGTGCTGCGGGACAGGTGTGCTGATTCACACACACGGAGCACAGCGGTCCGACAGGTAAACACACCTGCTGCCCGAAACCAACCAGCAGCCAGTTGATCTCACTCCACAGATCTCTGCAGCGAGGGAAAAGGCAGGAAAGAAAATGGCTAAACTTTAATGACATTGTTTTGACGTTGCCTTGTAGAGATGAACGTTAGCAACAACAGGACCGAAAATAGAGGTTACCTTGGTAACCACTCCTCGAGAGCTCTCCGTGTCTCCTCTGGTGTCTTGGTCTCTTTCCTGGTCCATCCGAGCCTGTTTGAGATTCGGTGGACGTGGGTGTCCACGCCTACACACACACACACACACACACACACACACACACACACACACACACACACACACACACACACACACACACTAATATAAATACAGTATCTATAACTAAAAGAAATGAAAATGGTCAAACTTTAAATTTTGACTTGACAAAGCCTTGCCTGAAAGTCCACAAAGATTGAAAATCTTTCGGCGGTTTGAAGAAATATTTGAAGTTTTTAAGAATGTAGGGTGTTGCCAAAGAGTTCTCATTGGTTGCTAGGCTAGTTTATAGGGGACTGTTAGGTGGTTTCCATGGTACTCTGAATGGTTGCTAGGCAATTACTAGGGAGTACTAGGTGGTTGCTATTGAGTTTTGGCTGTTTTATAGGTAGTTGCTGTTTTATATGTGGTTTCTAGGGTGTTCTGACTGATTTGTAGGTATTCACTGTTTTATAGTTGGTTTCTAGGGTGTTCTGGGTGTATTATAGGTAGTTGCTAGGGTGTTCAGACTGTTTTATAGGTGGTTTCTAGGCTGTTCTGGTTTTATTATAGGTAGTTGCTAGGGTGTTCCGACTGTTTTATAGGTAGTTGCTAGGGTGTTCTGACTGTTTTATATGTGGATTATAGGGTGTTTAGACTGTTTTATAGGTAGTTGTTAGGGTGTTCTGACCGTTGTATATGTGGGTTATAGGTCGTTCTTACTGTATTATATGTGGTGTATAGGGCGTTCTGACTGTTTTATATGTGGTTTCTAGGGTGTTCTGGCTGTTTAATATGTAGTTGTTTGGGTGTTCTGACTGTTTTATAGGTGGTTTCTAAGGTGTTCTGGCTGTTTTATAGGTAGTTGCTAGGGTGTTCTGACTGTTTTATAGGTGGTTTCTAGGTTGTTCTGGGTGTTTAATATGTTGCTGCTGTTTTCTGCTGTTGTAGCTAGGCAATTGCTAGGGATCTCTGGTGGTTGCTAGTATGTTCTGAATTGCTGCTGTGCAGTTGCTAAGGTGTTCTGGCTGTTTTATGTGTAGTTGCTAGACTGGTCTGACTGTTCTGTAGGTGGTTTCTATGGTGTTCTGTCTGTTTAATAGATAGTTGCTAGGGTGTTCTGACTGTTTTATAGGTGGTTGCTAGGGTGTTCTGACTTTTATAGATGTTTGTACGGTGTTCTGACTGTTTTATAGGTGGTTGCTAGGGTGTTCTGACTTTTATAGATGTTTGTAGTGTGTTCTGACTGTTTAATCGGTGGTTTCTAGGGTGTTCTGACTGTTTTATAGGTAGTTGCTAGGGTGTTATGACTGTTTTATAGGTGGTTTCTATGGTGTTCTGGCTGTTTAATAGATAGTTTGCTAGGGTGTTCTGACTGCTTTATATGTGGTTACTAGGGTGTTCTGACTTTTATAGATGGTTTCTACGGTGTTCTGACTGTTTAATAGGTGGTTTCTAGGGCATTCTGACTGTTAATAGGTGGTTGCTAGGGCGTTCTGACTTTTTAAAGGTGGTTTTTAGGGCGTTCTGACTGTTTATATGTGGTTGCTATGGTGTATTGAGTGTTTTATAGGTGGTTTCTAGGGTGTTCCGACTGTTTATAGGTGGTTGCAAGAATTTTCTATAATGATTTTTCATCATTCATTATAAGAAAACCATATGTCTGATCGGGTAGAAAAGTTAAAGCAACTTGAGTCAGAACAGACAGAAACTTTGTCAAGCCAAGATGACGAGTTAACTTCCTCCTTACCGATGCCTGAAACCTGGTTCCAGGCGATGTCCATGGCCAGGTGGGCCATCTTGGGGCCGACACCCGGCAGACGTATCAGACCCTCCACTGTGTCAGGAATGTCTCCGCCAAACTCCTGCTGGATCAGAGCCGTGGCCTGTTTGATGTACTTCACCTTTGTCTGAGAGGACGGTTGAGAGTTTGTGATTGTTGAAATTAGTTGCTGCTCTGATTGTATATATATATTTATTTGAACAAATGTGCCATTTACCCTCCAGAAGCCCACTGGGTAGATGAGTTTGCCCAGAGTCTCGTCGTCCATGTTGAGTACGGCGTCCACGTTGAGGTCATGCTCGCGTAATCTCTGCATAGCACCAGCCGTCACATGATCTTTCGTTTGACTAGACAACATTAATGAGATCAGCACCTGGTAACGACGCACCTGTGGAAGGAAGAGAGAAAGCTGACTGGTTGTCGATTACCTCAGGAGGTCTGCCATTGGTTCTCGCTCACCTCAGGCGGGGCCTCTGTGTCGAAACATTTTTCTGCTCCCATTTGGTCCACAGGAGCATCCCGTCTGCTCCTCATCTCCCTGATATATGACAGCTGCGTTCTCCAATCACACGGCTCCCAGCGCTCCCTCTTTGGCTCCGCCCCTTCCTCCTCATACTCCACCTTCAAACGGCCCCGCCTTGGTGTCCTAGATGATGTCAGAGGGGCTTTATCATCCACGGTTTCTTCCTTTAATTTTGTGGTTGTGTTTTTGCAACTTGACAGAGTCTCTGTAAAAAAAAAAAGTAAATATGCATGAATAACAATGTAAAATATTCCGAAAAGCATTGTTTAAAATATTTGTATCTTTACTTGTGACGTTCATCTGACCTGCAGGAGTCTGTGCTTGTGTCTGCAGTGAAATACTCTGCTCGTGAACTTCTGCTTTCACTTTTGGAGGATCATCTTCTGATTTGAGCTCTTGCGCCATTCTGGATCTCAATCTACGGATTCCTCCCTTATATACAGCACTTTTCCCCATACTCTCAGTTGCAGAAGCGTCTAATACAGCTGTTGAATCGGTGAAATATGGAGAGTTCATTCTTGCAGTCAAACGACGAAACATATGCTACATAAACTCCAGACTGGCGCTAACATTCGTTCACATTACCTGACTTTACATCACAAATAAAAACTAAATTTTACATAAACACAAGACCAAAATCCATGTTGTCGAAACCGATGTCCGAATCCTGAATGAATCATTCTGTTGAGTGAGTCGAATCTTTACAATGAACTCGTCCAAAACACCGCTTTGAGCGAATCGTTTAGAAATCGGACTGAATGGATCCGAGCGGATATTTACAGAATGACAAAAAAGGAATCGCTGAATCGATTGTTTAATCGGGTTCATTAAAAACGAACTGTTCAGTTTCACAAGCGATACTCATTTGTAGTTTTTCAACACAGTCTGCGCATGTAAAGTGAACGCGCACTCACTGCTCTCGGAACTACAATTCCCTGCCGTCAGTGGTCACGTGACGTGTTTTTGTAGGAAGTGCATGCCCGTGTAAAAACATGACTTCCGGGGGGCAGTAAAGGGGGCTGGTGAGAGCTGGGGCAGTTTTTGCTGGATGAGACACTGTCACAAACAAATGCATAAATTGGGAGCGATTCAGCTGTATCTTTTGGTTATATCTTCTCGATATCAGCCCACCTCTATCATCCGCAGACGGTAAATAACAAGCGTGTTTGTTTGTTGCATTGGCTTGTTTATGTATTGATGCTGGTTTATTTATTTATTTCGCCTTGTTTATTTGTCCACAACGGGTATTTGCGCGTATTTAAACGGGTTATTTGGCTTTTTTATTGTCAAGTAATGCGACACTCAATTTTTAATTTTAAATGCACGCTTTTTTGTGTGCTTGGGCTGAACTGTCACGAGGTGTCAGACGTTTGACTTGTGTGCATTGTTTTTCAGCCCTGTTTTCATGACAAAAGAGGGCAATATTTCACTGGAATAGGCTGTTATTCATTTCCTAATTGAGGTATGACTTAGTTTATGTGTTTTTAGATCTCGGGGGTCATGAAAACATTCACATGCACGCGGAGATTTAATGAGGTCCAATGTAATGGAAATGTCATGTCACAAATCACACATGTAAGGTTGTTTGAAGGAGTTTTCTGACTCCTGGGGCCTATACCATAAAAAACGGTTTAGTTGGCTAGTCAGATATGTTTAAGCTTAGTTTGTGCCAATCCTGGGTTTTAGGTACCATTAAAGTGGTTTGGTTTGTAAGGTGCCCTATTTCATAGACAGCTCTTTTCTTTTTGTTGTGTAAATTTGTTTCATCATGTAATATTCTGCGATAGAGAGAATGAATCTCACTGCTTCTCTCCTGAGAAGTGAATCTCAGTTCCACTGATCCATAGCGTGTGATTGGCTGTTCACTACTGATGTCACAGCTAAACTCCTAAACTCAGGATCAAAGCCTGCTGACTAATCCTGCAACCCTGAGTTTGTTAAACTACCGTCATGGTACAGGCCCCTGGACCACACTGTGTGTGTGTGTGTGTGTGTGTGTGTGTGTGTGTGTGTGTGTGTGTGTTTTAGTTTATATATCAGTCCACAGACCCTCTTCTGTACTTTTGTGTACCTCCAGCTCCAGGAGGTCTAAAGTATCTTTCATTCTCTCATTCTGGGTCTGTCACAGGCGTGAAGATGAATAAACAGCCCAGTAAAGAGTCTCTGCGGGACAGGGTGAAGGGGATTTTTGGCCTCGGTCCGGCCCGCCCCCACAGCAAGCAGGCCGAGAGCAAACAGTCAGAGTTTATCATCACACTGGACATCCTGATGGTCAGAAACTGAACACTCACCTCTTCTGTACTTCTCCATGACCTTGTGTTCCTCATATATTCTCTCTTATCTCATCCTTCAGGAGCTTTCTCCAGAGTATGGCCTCCACCACCGGATCAAAGTCATCAACCATGTGTGCGAGCTTGCCAAATCCAAGAAGTTTGAGGAGGTGAGAGCGTGGAAGTGCAGCTGTGTGTTCATGCGTGCAGATAAATGGATCTAAAGTGTGTTGTGTATGTTTCAGCATGCGGTGGAGGCGTTATGGAAGGCTGTGGAGGATATGATGCAGCCTGAACAGCCGCCTGAAGCCCATCATGCAGTGCTGGTGCTGCTGAGAGCCATTATACAAGGACAGGTGTGCATTTTCAACACCTTATGAACAACAATGCAGTGCCCTTGGCTGCAAACACAGCTCACGTTTTCTTCATGTGTAGGGGGAGCGTTTGGGTCCATTAAGAGCGTACTTCTTTAAGATCATTCTGGACTATCAGCCCTCTAATGAAGATCTGGCTGAGAGACTGGAGGTGTTCAAGGCCCTCACGGAGAACGGGAAGGACATCACTTACCTAGAGGAGGAGATTGGTATGTTAGAGAGCATGGGCGTCGGAAGCAAATAAAAAGTGGGGGGGGTCCTCTCTCTCAGAATTTTTTTTACTTGAGGAAAGTTAGATGCCAGTTACATTAAATACAAATATACCGCCGTTTACTAAACGATTGATTGGGCCAGACGAATTTACGGAAATCACTGAGTTATTTAACATGGCTGTAGTGAATGGGTAAGACGCACGGCATCAAGTTTTGACGCAAATCGACCTTAGGTTCGAATCCGCCTTTTGCCACACTCGCTCTACTCCCTTTTCCCATCACATATCAGATCGGAAAGGCATTTATTTTCAATAAAAATTGAGAAAATATTAGAAAAGTGTAAATAAAGCGCCCAACGTGTTTAATAATACGTTTTTATCGTTTAGGGTTAGATAAACAGACGTGCTGAATTAGAGACGATATTGGTCGTAAAATGTGGGTGGGTCTTGTCCCACACACACACACACAATGGAGCCGACGCCCATGTTAGCGAGTATATTATATACAAACTGTATATACACTAAGGCCATGTTTACACCTGGTATTAATATGTGTTTATTAATCCGATCACAAGGTGTAAATACAGGTGTATATGGGGTCTAAAATGCTTTGCGCTCGTCCACTATCTACCACTTCGAGAGATAGATGAAAATGCATTTGACAGGATTGCTTTCGTAGTGTAAACACATGTGGTCGAATTTGTTTGAACAGCCACAAAAGACCGTCTACTCTCCTCCTACTGACAACATCATGGGAAGCGCGCTAGCCAGACGGGACTTAAATGTCGTTTTAAAGATGTTGAAGCCCAATGTTCTCTCACCATTCCTGATTTCTAACACACACTCACAGCGTTCGGCTGGACTTGTGGCTGTCAGAGCAGAAACTAAAGCTGGTGCTCTCTGTGTTTTTCCGTCGGGCACATTCATGTGTCAGTTGCCTGAGCTTATTTTGTCCATTAGATCAAAGATATGAAAAAGCCCAAACATTTACCTGCCCATAGACCCTCCCCTCAAAGAAATCAGGACAGAAGTGTTTGAAAGTGGACAAAAGAGATGGATTAAAACACCAGGCGGTGAACGGTGTTTACTTGTTATCCGATTGACCAAAACGCATCTTAATACCAGCCCTAAACAGGGCTTTAAACTCATTTACTCACCCTTATGTTGTCCCAAACCTTCTTTCTCCTGTCTGTCTGAGCTGCTTTTTTTTCCTTCCAAATAATGAATGTGAATAGTGTTGTTGAGCTTCACAACCTGATGTTTTCTTTCAGCTCGGTTTGTCTTGCTGTGGATGGAGATCGGTCTCTCCTCTGATTTCCTACATGTCCTTGTGAACCTGGTCAAATTCAACTCGTGCTACCTCGATGAGAACGTCTCCCTTATGGTCCAGTAAGAAAACATACACACATCAACTTCACGATTCTCATGATCTGAAATGAAAACATTTCGATCTAAAAGCTTCTGCTTGTGTTAGCTAAAAGCTAAACTGTTTTGTAGACATATATACACCACTGTTCAAAAGTTTGGGATCAGTAAGAAGAACAAAATTATAAATAAATATACCCCTGGTTTCACAGACGAGGCTTAATCTCAGACTAAAATGAATGTTTGAGCTGTTTTAACTGAAAGCATTTCCTAAGGGGGTGAAACACTCAGTTTCAGTCAATCTCATGTCAATCTTGAGTACCTATAGAGTAGTATTGCATCCTTCATATCTCCGAAAAGTCTTTAGTTTTTATTATATTTATAAAAGAAATATAGGCTGTACCGAGTCTTTCCGAAAAAAACGAGCGCCTGGAGGCGTATCGAGTGGGCGGAGCTAAAGAATGACGAGCGCAAAGTGGTGACGTCCTCAAGGGTGGAGAAACCCATGGCTATCTCAGCTAATAGATATATGATCCAGAATCATTCGGAGGCTGAAATAAATTGAACAGGAGAAACGGCAACAGCAGGACGTCCGTCTCTGTAGTGTGTACTGTATTTAGTGGCCTGTCAACATTTGTGTGTGTTTACTCGCAGTTTATGAGGACATGATTCGGTTTATGGACTATTGTATGCGACTAAACCTTAGCAGTAGCAAGCAAAATGGTTTTGCACGTCAGACTAGTGTAACGTTATACATAGAACAGCGATGGAGTAACCGTTAGCGCATTTGAATGACGAAGCACGCGATCGTGTGGTTTACTGATGTTTACTCACGCGACGAGCCAACAGCACAGACATTTGAAGCAGTTTTACTCACCGGCTGCGTCCAAAGCAGGACCGAACCTTTATCGCTGGGACCGCTCCGTCAAAAACACACTTCTTTGGTATGATTTGGTGAAGTCCTGACAGCAGTGAACGGTGGAGATCCACTTTGCGACGCAACTGAAGCGATGTTGTGAAGCTTCCCGTCATTTCTGTGTTCAAACAGTGCAGAAACAGTGTTCACGGACGACTGGATTTGCAGCTGAGAGAGTGTTTATGGCCGTGCATTTCCTCTCTCGCTCTGGTCACACGCGCGCGCACCCTACTGGGAGAAGAGCCCGTACGGCCCATACAAGGACCTTCCGCTCTGTCGACGTCAAGCCGAGCCATACTCGGAAAAAACTCTCCGAAACTTGTGAGAAACCGGAAGGAGTATTTTTGACACAGAAATACTCCATCAAACGTCCAACATTAGTTTTTGAAACTTTGTCTATGTTAAGGATGGGAATCCAAGTCTTTAACAGTGGAAAAAGCTCAGTATGCATGAAACAACATTTCACCCCCCCTTTAAATTATATCACTTGCCATTGTTTTGTCTTAAGATGCACACCAGTAAGGTTCTTTCTAATGTATGTTCAAAGCTACTTAAATATCCTAATTGAACTCAAGCCTAATCCTGGTCTAAATCCTGTCTGTGGAACCAAGGCTTATACTTTTATTGAGCATGGACACATTAAATTGATCAAAATTGACAGTACAGACATTTATAATGTTAGGAAAAGATTATATTTAGAATAAATGCTGTTGTTTTGAACTTTCTGTTTATCAAAGAATCCTGAAGTGATGTTTCCACAAAAATAAGAAACAACTTTTTTCAACATTGATGATAATCATAAATGTTTCTTGAGGATCAAATTTCAAAAGTCATTATATCAGAATGATTACTGAAGCATCATGTGACACTGGAGACTGGAGTAATGATGCTGAAAATTCAGCTTTGATCACAGAAATAAATTACATCTTACAATATATTCATATAGAAAACAGTTCTATCAAAATGTAAATATTATTTCACAATATGACTGATTTTACTGTATTTTTGATCAAATAAATGCAGCCTTGGTGAAAAAAAGAGAGCCTTTCAAAAACATTATTTCCTCAAAATTTTAAAAGCTTGTCTACATTTGCCAGTGTATGAATTTCTTTACAAAATAACATTTACAAAAAAAGTTTAAAATGGATGAATGGGTTCAGATTGTCAAGGATCCTGCACACATGTTCCTTAAAGTGTCCCAGCATGCACCTCATGAGATTGGTTGATGAATATCTGGAATCTAAAGGATCGAGAAGCTCAAATGTAACGTTGTTGAATAATGATTTGTGTCTCACAGGAAAATCTGCCTTCTGTGTAACCGGACGACTTCCTCCACAGATATTGAGGTACATCAGAGTGACACTTTGAGTTTTCAGGATCAAACCAGTGACAGCTGATCAGTTTATGTGTGTGTGTGTGTGTGTGTGTAGGTTGCGCTGCAGGTGTTAGACGCTGTGGTGTGTTATAACTGTCTGCCCTCCGACTCTCTGACGGTGTTCATCATCACGCTTTGCAGAACTGTTAACGTCAAAGAGTTCTGTGAGTCGGTTTGGAAGGTACCCAAAGAAATCCAGTCCATTTGATATATTCAGCCGGTTTTAAGAATATGTTGATGCGTCATATATTTAATGTGTTTCTCATAAGCATGCTTAGACTTCCTCTCACTTGATTCTTTTGTCTTGTTGTGTCTGTAGCTGATGCGTAAAGTGTTGGGGACTCACCTGGGTCACAGTGCCATATACACCATGTGCCGAATCATGGAGGAGAGGTACAGAGCGGCTTATAGCGATGTCAAGAGTACTTCAGAACCGTCCACACAAGTTGAATTTGGTCTGAATTCGTATTGAACCGTTCGGTACGAGGCTTTCGGTTCGGTACGCGGTACGCATTATGTACCGAACGGTTCTTGGACTAATTAATTAACTTGGAAAATAAAAAAGTGTGTGAAATGTAATATTATGCATTCAACAAGGTAGCCCAATAACCAAAACGACCTAACAGGCAATGCCCCTGACACCGCCGAAGAGAAAAAAAAAGCACCAAATATGTTTTAGGCTGCTCAGTCAGGTGCTCGTTTACTCAGTAGGCTACGCGCTGAATGCTCGTCGCAAAATGGCTATTGCGTTTAACAGACCAGAAATAGAAGATCCTCCAATAACCAACAGGTCTGGTGTTTGGGTGAACTTTTGAATTCTCTGTAAGCTATGATGGTGTTGGCAAGAGTGATGGATAAAAAAAACAACAATGGTATGTCGCAGTTGATGGTACAGCAGCGGGAATAATTCATGTCATGTCAATCAACTCATTTACGCCGACAACAAGACGATAAAAAGGAGAAACAGCCACAAACAATCCCAGCAGCATTTAGACAGACATTTCCAACTTATTCAAATGGAGAAAGATATCACCGCGGCGAGTGGTCCATTTATAGCCGCGGATATGTCTGCAGTGCGTAGTCTATGCGGTGCGTATTTTTTCCGTACCCATGTTAACGGTTGCGGACTGAAAACGCAGCATATGTGAAAGGACAACAGGGCGTGCGGCTCCTGCACCGCATACGCAGCGCAAAACGCACCGCAGACGGAGTTTTAAGAACGTGCTTACAGTAATTGAGCCGCGTTACAATGTTCCTTCACGAGCCCATTTCAGCCAGTAATTCCTGCTTTGTACTAAAAAACAAAAGCCCAAATAGAGAACCAATTGGCCAAAGCAACAGCGGTTGCTCTGACAACAGACGGCTGGACGTCAAGGGCTACACAAAGCTACCTGACTGTAACGGCACATTACATTACCGATGAATGGGAGCTGAACAGCCATGTTCTTCAGACACGCCCCCTTGAGAGTCACACAAGTGAGGATTTGGCCAAAGGGATGACAGAAGCAGTAGTGTGTGAAAAAAATGTGGAGAGAGCTAAAGTAAAAAAGGTAATTTATCTGCCAATTTTTTCTTTTTGCTGTATCTGAAACATACCGATCCGTACCGAACCGAACCGTGACACCAGTGTATCGTATCGAACCAAACCGTGAATTTTGTGAACCGTTCAGGGGTGGTAAAGTACTCAAAAGTTATACTCGAGTGAAAGTATATATACCTAAATAAAAAAATACTCCAGTAAAAGTAGAAAGTCCTCTATTCAAACATCGCTTGAGTAAAAGTACAAAAGTATCAGATTTAAAACGTACTCAAGTACCGAAAGTAAATATTCAAATTAACTGTAAATATCAATAATTAAGCAGATAAAATCTTTTGGGACTGATATGCAATGCTTTAATTGAACAAATGATAAGATTAGATACTGCAATTAAGAATTTGTTAGATTTGCAATTAATTGGAGACAATGAAGCACCTTAACGCAGTATAGGGGTTAAACTTAAAATAGACATGTTCCATAACATTAGCTCCATAAAACAGATGAGGAGCAAGATACTATTAACTAATTCAAAATTATAGTCATGTGCCTCAACAAGTAAAGTCATACTATAATTTTGCTTATAATTTTGATTAATTAAACAGACAACTGAGAGTCGGAATGCATGGCTTTGAATACATGAATTTACATTATTAGTTAATGTAATATGTTTTTAGGGAATTAATGATGTCAATAGCAATTCATATATTACTTAATCTATTAATCATAGAGAATGTTCATTAGTTGCTGATGCAGTAATCATTAATAAATGGTTTAGTTCTTCATTAGTAATACATTAACTCATGATTATCTGTGCATTGGTTAGGCATGAATTATAATAGTGCACCTGTATTGTAAAATGTTTCTGATGTTTTCATAGTAAATAGTGTGCCGCAAAATAAAAAAAGTTGGGGAAACACTGAGCTAACGTTAGTGTGGCAAACCTGACTTGTCAGCTTTTCCAAGTCTATACCCGACTGGATCATCCATGAATGACCAGACCGGTTTGGAAATCAAGTGTATTAAATACTTAATACTTGGAGCGGGCATGGGGAAATGTATTGGAGTAAAAAGTAAACTTTGCCTTTAATATTGTAGTGGAGTAAGAGTAAAAGTAGATGCAAATAAAATATACTCAAGTAAAGTACAGATCCCCGAAAAAATACTTAAGTAAAGTATCAAAGTATTTTTACCTGATTACTTACCACCCCTGGAACCGTTACACCCCTAATATATATATATATTGATTGTCTTTTGAAAAGGCATCTGTAATAATAAACTAAGTGCAATGTAGTGTTGTCAAAAAATATTTTTTTTCGATATGTATCGATACTGAAATTTATGAAATGCTTCCAATACTCTTTCCACAGAATAGATTCATGACACCAGCTGCTCTTTCTCTCTCTCTCTCTCTCATCTCTCCGATAGCAAGTGACACACAAACCCACCTCCGGTCACTCACTCGTTTTATTTGCTCCGGATGAATATTGTTGCGGTGACAGGGCTTGAATCGTGGGATTGGCCATATTGTGCAGTCAAATACACACAAAATAATGTAAAAAATGTTAATATAAACAGTCAGTTATGCACAGACGCATGTGTAGCAGTATAATGGATCTATGCGTCAGGTCTTAAAGTGACAGCAGTGACAGAGCCTAATAAACCTGCTGCCAAATTATGAGATGATAATAGAAATATCTATAAAATTGTGGACAGTGAAAATGCTGAGTGGCTAGTAACTGAGCAAAAAATGTATTAAAGCCCTGTTTATAAAATGTTTTAATCTGTGTTGGGGAAAGTTACTTTTTAAAGTAATGCATTTCCATATTCAGACATTCAGTTACTACCTAAAAAGTAACTGTTACTTTGTTACTTTTTATTTACATTAATGTTATGTTACTTTTGCGTTACTTCTCACTTGGGCTGACTTGTTTTTTAATGACAAAAACAAACCTTTCAGCTGTGCTGCCATTTTGGATCACAAAATAATACGACACAAGAGATAAAAGTTCCTGATTTCTCTCAACATGTGAACAGGAGAGCTGTCAGTCAGTAAATAGGAAAACAAAATAACTTTGTTACCACTTCGATTACTTGTAATGTGTTACCCCAACACTGTTCATAATACTAAATACATATATTTTTATATTATTATTAACATAAGTCTAATTTCCTTAAATGAGTTTAAAGGTCATGTTAAATCTATAGAACATGAGTCTATCCACACATGCAAATGTTTGAATTAATGTCATTTTTATTTAATTGAAATGCACTTGACTTGTCTTTTCCTTGTTTTGTGTTTGTTTTGCGATTGTGTGATTTAATTTGTTCTGCTATCTTGGCCCGGTCTCTCTTGAAAAGGAGATTCTATATCTCAATGAGACTAACCTGGTTAAATAAAGGTAACCCCCCCCCCAAAAAAACACTGAATTATGTGTGTCTGTGATTTAGGGTGTACTCAGAGGACGCCGCTCTTCTCAGGGGTGCTGTGTTTTTTGTTGGTATGGCGCTGTGGGGGGCTCACAGACTCCCTGCCCTCAAAAACACCCCCACTTTGGTCCTGCCTTCCTTCTACAAGGTGTTTACGAATGTGCCTTCAGTTTGTGTTTTTATACACATTATTAAACCTACTACTGTTTAACCTCTGACCTTTGTGCCCAGGCCATGAGCTGCTCTAATGAGGTGGTGTCCTATGAGATCGTGCTATCCATCACGCGGCTCATTAAGAAGTACGGCCGAGAGCTGCAGGTGGTGACGTGGGACATCCTGCTGTCCATCATAGAGAGACTTCTGCAGCAGATACAGGTACACACACACACACACACACACACACACACACACACACACACACACACACACACACACACACACACACACACACACACACACACACACACACACACACACACACACACACACACACACAGGGCCGTACCCAGGATTTTCTAAATACCGAGGTCCAAATATGAACTTTGGAGGGTTTGAAAAAAAAAACATTTCCCTCCTTTACATATGCATTTTAAGGCATAAGAAAATCAAAGAATCAGCTAACTGTAGCGTTTAAACCATGTCAGTGTGCAGTATGAATTATTTTAAAAAGACAACAGATTTTTATAAATGAGAATCTGGTTAAATGTTGCAAAAAGATTAGACTCCAAATTAGAAAATCAGAAAATCTGTTTTGTTGTTAAATTGAGCCAAAGAAGACATATGTGTGACTCCGTCTTTGAAAACCTAGCTAAAGTAAATTTTTGTGATTTACATTATGTAAAGAACATTATTTGAACATATAACCTTGATATATTTAATGTTGAATGATTAAGATCATGTCAAAGATAGAAATCAATGTGGAAATATAACCAATGAGTGAAATCTAAATTTGATGCTCCTAATCTCAATATTAGTTTATGAGACTTTAGCCTGGATTTCACAGACAAGAATCACATTATGTGTAGCAATTAGGAATATATTGTAGGCAAATGCTTTTTCTATTCTGAGCACATTGGGCTACCTGCTCTTTCTGTCTCATCGCCATCATCTTCTCTCTTTCTTTTTTCCCCAGTCTCCTTCTCTTGCCCTGTATCTTTTCTCTTTTCAAAGCTGAGCTTTGTTTGAAGCAGTCTTTTCATTTTTGTCTGTATCGGTAAAAACAAAGTTGTAAATGTAAATTTACTGAAGGCATCCAAGAAAACCAGGTAAAGAAAACGTTATTAGTTTGCATCCCTGATTATTAAGCGCTCTCGCGGTGTTGTGATGTCAAATATCAGTCGTTGTTCGAAGCGCCGGTTGGTGGTTGTGGCATTTGTCCCGCCTCTCCTCCACTGTGATTGGACATTGATGTTCACCCAATGTTGAACTGTGGGCGCTCAACGCGTAATGGTAAAAATGGACAAAACCTGCCAGCTGTTGGCGCTATTGAAAAGTGCGGCGCATCCATTGGAAACAATTGAAAACATATGCCGGGCGAGGCGAGAACACCTGTTTGCACACGCTGCCTTAATAGGCTATTATTTTGCAACTTCTATTATGTACACCTCGGAGAATTACCGAGGTCCGGACCTCGGGGACCTCAATGGTGGGTACGGCCCTACACACACACACACACACACACACACACACACACACACACACACACACACACACACACACACACACACACACACACACACACACACAGACCCTAAACCTACCCATCACAGGAAACATTCTGCATTTTTACTTTCTCAAAAAAACTCATCCTGTATGATTTATAAGCATTTTGAAAAGTGGGGACATGGGTAATGTCCTCATATTTCACTCTCTCCTGTCATACCCATGTCATTATACACATTTGTGTGCTCATATGTCACAAAAACATGCCCACAAAGATATGCGCACACACACACACACACACTACACGTTTTTACACCTGTAGATCGTTTGCTTGGTTCCGAAACAGGTTCAAATTATTAGGGGTTAAAAACAATGTTGCGATTTCTTGGTTTTCGCTTCGCCTTCACAAAGCAATATTTCTAGTCAGACCAAAATGTATAAATACAAGTCACGATGCGAGTAAACAGTCCTCGCTGTTTGTGTTTCGGGATTCTGCTCATTCGTCAGGATGGATAGATAGCAGCTCTGCAGGGCCTTATTGTGGCTTTCTTTCTAACTGTTGCGCAGGAATCAAGGCTTCATTGGGACAACATTTGTACCATGTACATATTTAAGAGAAGAGCAATTACCGGTAGGTGGTATTTTAACCCTCTGATGCATGTAAACATTAATTTGTTTACTTTAAAACAATAGCTATGTTTTCATCCACTTATTTTTATGCTCATTTTAGGATATTGCATAAAAAAAAACATGCATCAGAAGGTTCAAATGAAAAGGCTCACTTCATCTTTGCTCCAGGGTTACTCACGATTCATTTTAAGAGGCATTAACAAAGGAAAAACTTAAGCTTTTTATGCAACATACTTAAAGGGTTAGTTCACCCAAAAATGGAAGTGTGATGTTTATCTGCTGACCCCCAGGGCATCCAACATGTAGGTGTGTTTGTTTCTTCAGTTGAACACAAATGAAGATTTTTAACTCAACCGTTGCTGTGTGTCGGTCATATAATGCATGTGAATGGGTAACAACTCTATGAGAGCAAAACAAACAAACAAATAAACATGCTTAGGCAACGCACACAAAAACCCTGCTGCTCCTGACGACACACTGATGTCTTAAGACACGAACCGATCGGTTTCTGTAAAAAACAACAGTATTTGTGTTTTTTTTTACCTCATATCCAGACGAATCTCATCAAGTTTTCCCATCGGCTGTAACTTCCGTCTGGTGAGGTCAAACTGCGTGATCATATATATATATATAGATTCCTCATTAGTGCCTGCGCGGATCGGTTGAATGAGGAATCTACATTTTATATATATATATAATTGCGGCGCTATTTCACCTCACCAGACGGAAGTAATGAAGGATGGGAACACTTGATGAGACTCGTCGAGATATGAGGTAAAAAAATAACAAATATTGTTGTTTCTCACAGAAACCGGTCGGTTTGTGTCTTAAGACATCAATGTGTCGTCAGGAGCAGCAGGGTTTTTGTGCACGTTGTCTAAGCATGTTTTTTTGTTTGTTTGTTTTGCTCTCATAGAGTTGTTACCCAGTCACATGAATTATACGACTGAGTTGAGTTAAAAATCTTCATTTGTGTTCTGCTGATAAACATCACATTTTTGGGTGGACTAACCCTTTAATTACCCATCATATATTGTGATACAGCCTTGTTTGTTGGGTCGGATCGCCCTCTCACTACAAGCGAACTGCTCCAGAGTTTGTTTTCAAGCAGCCCGAGACTCTCTCGCTCAGGTGATCTCTGACCGTGTTTGTCTCCTGTGTTCAGACGATGGGCAGTCCCGATCTGAAGGTGATCGTGTATGAGCTACTTAGCACCGTCGAGGAGCTGTACGAGCAGAACGACTTCCACGGATCCTCACAGAGGTTCTTCAGCCTGGTGGAGAAGTGCGCCGATAAACGTCCCGTGAGTTTGGCTTGCTCTCTGTAACGTCTGTCCTCTTCTGAAACCGTCTGGCTTGACTGACTGTTGTTGAATCTCTCTGGCAGGACGCGTCCGTGTTGACGCTGATTTCCTACAGAGCTCAGTCCATCCAGCCGGCCAAAGACGGGTGGCTGCAGAACCTCCTGAAACTCATGGAGAAGTTCTTCAGGTCTGGAAACGTTTTATTTATGTAGCCCTTTGTACAATACTGGCTGTATAAAAGTAAAATAACATTGAATCATTCATTCAAGAGATTCATTCCAAAACGCTGATTCAGCAAGTAATGAAAAGAGAAGTCTTTATAAGTGAGTCATTGAATCATTCATTCAAGAGATTCATTCAAAACCACTGGTTCATACAGTAATGAAACAAGTGAAATCTTTATGAGTGAGTCATTGAATCATTCATTCAAGAGATTAATTCAAAAACGCTGATTCATCCAGTTAAACAACAAAAACAGTCTTAATGAGTGAGTCATTGAATCATTCATTCAAGAGATTCATTCAAAACCACTGGTTCATACAGTAATGAAACAAGTGAAGTCTTTATGAGTGAGTCATTGAATCATTCATTCAATAGATTAATTCAAAAACGCTGATTCATCCAGTTAAACAACAAAAACAGTCTTAATGAGTGAGTCATTGAATCATTCATTCAAGAGATTCATACAAAAACACTGATTCATCCAGTTAAACAACAAAAACAGTCTTAATGAGTGTGTCATTGAATTATTCACTTGAGAGATTTGTTTAAAAACGCTGATTCATCCACTGTTATATGCAGTGCAGCTCTATAAAACGTAGTGTCATTCATGTTTTAAACATATCAAGAATAATCTCTCTCTTTCTCTCTGTCAGGAATGAGAGCCGTTCTATGATCAGGATCAAGATTCTGAACATCCTGTCCTTCGTGCTCAGCACAAACCGGCAGCTCTATGAAGTCAGTCCTCAAACACACACGGACCTCTGTGTGTTCGTGAGTTTCTGGCTGCGGTCACATTTCTCTTGAACATCTGTGCTCTGTTTGACTAGGAGGAGCTGATCGAGGTGGTGGTGATTCCTCAGCTGGGGCAGATAGCTGAAGATCGAGACCTGTCCGTCAGGAAGCAAGCCACGCAGCTATTGGTGGATCTAGCCGAGGGCTGCAACACGCATCACTTCAGCAGCCTGCTGGACATCATCGAGAAGGTAACGTTTCATGCTTTCCAATTTTTTCCATTTTGAAATTATAAAATTAAAAAAAATGGTACACATTTTTAAATGCGTAACACCATGTCCTAACTACACGTGACGCGATAGGATGCCAGCGAAAAGCAACTTGTCTGTCCACACCAGACACGACATGACTACAAGATGCAACAAATCAATCAAAAACTCCGGCCAATCAGAACAGCGTGTGGGCGGGCTCTAGCGGCAAGTGCCCGGCACCAGAGATTAATCTTGACGGCACTCGCAAGGAAATTCTACATTATCAAATTCACAAATATTACACCATTTAAACTGCTAAAATACACACTGAGTTACTAAAACAATCGTTGTCATAGAACTTGTTTGTTGTTCAAAGTTTGAACGCTTTTGTTTCAGTGTGTTTAATTTCAAGATCTGAGGTGAATTATCCTTTGCTGCTTTAGTATGACAAAGCTGGGAGCGCTAAATAATATTCAGAGTACCATACACATTTTTAACATTAAATAAAGCACATAAACACTACCTGAGATTACCATTGCCATGTTTTGTGTTGTTCCAGCCGTGACATCGCACAAAAATAGAAACCGTTTCTAAAATAGATTCATCGAGTGTTGCCGTCGCGGCTAGTTAGGACAAACCAGGGTTTTTCCTGGGTCGGAAATGGTCTTCGGTGGTGGCTGACCAGTCATGGTCATCCACACACACGCATGCACGCGCACACACACACACCAACAGTAAAAGTACCTACCCGCATGATCTGTGAGCCCAATACTCACAATAAATGTTAAATAAATGCTAACATTTTTTTTGCTCATCCAATTTTGATTTCTCATTATGTATGATGTCTTGATGTTTGTTTCTTTAGTTCCTCATTTTTACACAGTTTGCATGGTTTACTGATTCATTATTTTGGCAACAATTATTAAAAAGCAGCATTAAAAATTTAATAACAAATTAAGTCTAATTCTCTGCCATAAACAATTACATTTGCGTTGTTCTGCTTTCACCTTATTCCGGAAAAACTAAAATTTTCTGTGGTAATTTACTACACATTATCAAATACTCAAAATAAAAACAGGAAAATACTGTGGATTATTAAGACTAATTCTTACTAACCCCTCTTATTTAATGGGGTAAGCACTCTTGCATTCTCATTTCAGAGTTGTTGGTGAGTAAATGATAACACCGATTCGTGAGTTCAGTGTTGGACAGATCAGTTCATTAAAATGAATCGGTTCAATTAATTGATTGAAAGATTGATCATAGAAAACACTTCATAAGGATATTTTTCCGTTTATTTAAAAGTATGGGTTATGTCAGCTGCATGTGCAAAACGTCTGTCAAAAGAGCTGCGATTTTCGAGCATCCAGCAGTAATTCAGGGAAAATATTGTGCTAACGCGCCACGTGGCGCACTGATTCAGTCTTCAGACCTTTTACCATTTTGTCAGTTCTGTTGATTTTGATTTATATGTGCGAGTGAGAAAGAGAGAGAACGGAGATGGTTTTGAAGACAGAGTGTGGGGCTATCTGCTCGTTCTCCGTCAATCAGTTAGCGAGGGCGCACGTTAACTGAATGTCAGAACGAGCAGAGAGTCACGCGCATTAGTAATCTACATCAATTTATAAATCACAATAACACATCAAATAAGGCTTTGGCGGGACAAAAATTTACTTTGGTGGCCGCCAAAAAAAATTTAAATGTAGGAAAAACCCTGCAAACTCGAATTAACATGGAAAAGAAACCTTTTATCACGTGTCGCGTGTAGTCAGAACACGGTGTAAGGGAAAGAATGCTTTTTCAGGCCATTTAAATAGTCCTAATAGAGGTTACGAAAAGAATATGAGGTTATTAAAATGTGATATTTCTTTAAAATTAGGTTTTGAGATGTAAATCATTCAGGCCATTTGCTGGCTGTTCATTATTACTGTCAGCATCCACAGGGACATGTGTCATAGGAATGCAATAATATATCGTTAAACGATATATCACGATATAAAAATGTGCCGATATGTATCGTTGATGAAAATGATGCAATATAGAGTTGTTTTATCCAAGGCTCAACTTAATGTAGTTGGCCTATTTATAAGGTATAACTCACCCAAACAAATGTAAACTCTGTCATCATGCACTTACCATCATGTTGTTTTTCGTTTAGATATTCTTTATGAAACCTGAGGGATTTCTGTTCCTCCATTTAAAGTCCATTATTCCTCTCACACTTAAAAGATCCAAAAAAAAAACTAACTAGTGTATAATCCAAATCCAAGTCTTCTGAAGAGACTCGAAGACTTATGATGAACAGATTTACAACGACGCACATACTGAATTGAACACGGATGTTCAAACGATTGACACGAGAAAACAACAGACGAGTGAGTAAATGCAGAATTAAACCTCTTGGACCAGCTAAACATTTATAGTTTGAGAGCGGTCATTTTGACGAGCTTTCTTGTGATTAGAGCTGTGACGGATTGCATTGATCATCTGAAGCACACACACTGCTCAAAGTCAAAGCGCAAACAGCATTTAAATCATGATTCTGCAAAGCATTTTAGATGGTTTATTCTTATATGTATAGCGCATTAATAGTGGGAGAGGCAGGACACTAAGAGCACTGGGAGAGATGCTGCCTGTGTGTAAATAATGCCTGAGGGGAAAAAATAAAAGTTTACAGAGTTTCAGTGACATTTTTACTAGGGCCGGGACTCGATTAAAAAAATTAATCTAATTAATTAGAGGCTTTGTAATTAATTAATCGAAATTAATCGCATTTTAATTGCATATAAATATTTGACCTTATTTGTGATATTTGAGGCTCGATGTGCTGCGGTGATACGCAGATTCCTTGATGTATAGCTTGCACACAACCATGCTCTTGTCGACGCTTCCATCCTTTCATTTTTTTAAACAAAATTTCCCATCACGGGGCCAAGCAAAGCGGTCTCATCAGCTTCTTCATTCATGTTCACACTGGTTTGTTGTTGTCATGACTCGTGAGCGCTAGTTGGTGTTCCAGTATAATCGGTCCGTCGAAACTCATTCATTGAAAAACGTTCCGCGGTGCAAAAATAAGTGTGGTTAAATTTTTTATTTTTTTTGCGTAATTAATTAACGCGTTAAAGTCACGTAATTAATTAATCTTAATTAACGCGTTAAAGTCCCGGCCCTAATTTTTTACATTAAATGACTATATATAATGTTGAGTATAATAATTAATGTTGCAATGGGGGAATATTTGTTGGTCCTAATAATAATAATACACAATTAATAATATTATTTTAATAATAATAAAAAAGTAAAATATGAAAATTTCATGTTGGCTTAAAATATCAGGATACACATCGTATTGTGAGTTCAGTATCGTGATATATATCGAATCGTGACGCGAGTGTATTGTTACACCCCTGTTAGCTACGCATAAATTATTACTCTTTTTGCAACACAAAAACACTATTTGTGTATTCAGCAGCCTTTCCATTACATTTGTTCAAGAGTCACTTCCAGCGAACAAAATAGAAATGGAATTGGAAGTTAATGCCACTGTGGCTCTTTTATTTAGTATAATAACTTCGTTTTCAAATGTATTATACAATTATAATATACATTTATTTAACTATATTATTACATTTATATTAGGTTTAAATTAGTACTAGTTTGAAAACAGTATCAAGTTTGCTGGTGATTGACCACGAGCACATAATTCAGATTTGTTTTGAGCAAGGAATTTATTCAGTAAATGTGTTTTCATCATACTCTATGCAGTGTTGTGTTCTTACCACATAATACAATAAAAATTCACCTCCACTGAGCACATATAGATTTTTTTCCATTCACGCTGTGAAAATTTTATTGTAATTTTGTTGAATTTCTTTTTTATGTAGCATCTTTATGTTCTATTGCCATATAAACATGTTGATGAAGCCGAGCTCTCCTGTGCTCCTGCAGGTTGCTAGTCGTCCGCTAACGTGCTCTATGGAGGGAGAACGAGACCTGTGTGTGGAGTCGCCCACGGAGGACGTCCGAACCGCCATTTTGGGTCTGCTAGACATACTGCAGGTACCGCAACACCTAGTCTTATCTGTGTAATCGTGGATATTCTCCATAGCAGCTCTAGTGATTGTGCATCTGTGGTTCTCCAGAGCAAACTCTACAGTCTGCCCGCCAGTCACGCCAGTCGAGTGTTCGAGCTGCTGATCGCTCATCTGCAGCTTCACTATAAGAATAAATACTTCAGTGCCATCGGAAGCTCCATACGGCTGAAGGTCAGACTTTTGACTTGAGTTAGTTAACCACAGAGGTGGACAAAGTACACAACTTCATTACTTGAGTAAAAGTACTACTGGTCAAATATTACTCCGTTACAAGTGAAAGTTGTAAAAACAGATTTTTACTAGAGTAAAAGTACAGAAGTATTTGTTATCAAAAGTACTTAAGTATCAAAAGTAAATTCCCTTTTTTATGTCAACGCATTATATTATTATCGTTGTATAAATGCACACTATGCCATCATGATGGTTTAATCCCGTCAGTGACGCTCCATCTGACATGCTATCATACGACTAACTTAAACTCATTGAAATACTTGTATAAAAGTTACAAAGCTGCTGTCACTTTAAGACCGAATGCACGGATCCAATACACTGATACTCATCTGATAACTGTTTATGTTCACTGAAGACATAATCAACTTTGTTTGTGTGAATACTCGACAAAATGAACATTTTGACATCTGTCTTCTTCCATTTTGCTATAAACTATAAATCAATGTTCAAACATTGCTGTGAAATCATTGAACTTCACGAGACTCTACAAGAGTGATTCCTGAAGGGCTTTCTGCAAAAACCCAAACACCTTTAAAAGAAGAAAAAAAATCATCCACTGACTTTCAGAGCTGCGACAGAAACGACTTTCGACTTCGAGGACCTTGATAGAAATGTAGTGGAGGAAAAAGTCATAAGTTTACAGAAAAAATAATACTCAAGTAAAGTACAGATACTCAAAAAGTGTACTTAAGTACAGTACTCAAGTAAATGAGCTTAGTTACTGTCCACCTCTGGCACCATAACGGCTCATAGAAACATCTTGACTTCAGAAATGGTAAAAGGGTTGTTTTCTCTCATTGTTTCTGTGTCAGGTCTTTGATTTCTTACTGATGATGAGGGCGGACTCTCTTCATCGCCTGGGGGTTCCCAATAAAGATGGCGTCCTGAGATTCAGTCCATACTGTCACTGTGACGTGGGGTAAGAACACACGCATACGTGTTTTTGCCGTTTTCTCACACACACTTATTAAAAAAGATATTCAGATTTACTAGATTTATTATTACATTTAAATGAAGTATACATTTATTTAAATTAATTCATGAAATGACATTAAAGAGAATAATCAGATTTATTATTAAATTGAAATAAAATACATTATTTATAAAAATTATAATTAGTATAAAATTGCCTAACTAAATTTATTATTCAATTTTATCATTACATTTATCATTTTATCATTACATTTAAATTAACTATACATTTATTTAAATATATTATATTTAATATATTATATTATATTTATATTAAATATATTATAATATATTATATAAAAATATATTATATAAAATATATATTAAAATATATAAATATATTATATTATATTTAAATTCAAATAAAATATATACATCTTAATTTTATAATTCTATCTAAATGTCTGTTTTCCAGTGAGTCGGAGAAGAGAGCGTCCGATAAGAAGCCAGCAGGAACGGTGTCTCCACCGACAGGAAGTCCCACTCCAGCAGCCCCGCCCTCGTCCATTCGAACCGCCTTTCTGCCCTACAACCTGGCGTTCAACGTGCTGCTCCAGTGCCTGAAGATGGTACACACACACCCCACGCACACACACACACACACACACACACACACACACACACACACACACACAGTCAGACAGACAGATAGATACGCAGACAGACAGACACGCAGAGAGACAGACACGCAGAGAGACAGACACGCAGAGAGACAGACACGCAGAGAGACAGACACGCAGAGAGACACGCAGAGAGACACGCAGAGAGACACGCAGAGAGACAGACAGAGAGACAGACAGAGAGACAGACAGAGAGACAGACAGAGAGACAGACAGAGAGACAGACAGAGAGACAGACAGAGAGACAGAACAACTGACAGACAGACACGCAGACAGACAGACAGACAGACACACAGACAGACAGAACAACTGACAGACAGACACGCAGACAGACAGACAGAACAACTGGCACAGACACGCAGACAGACACGCAGACAGACACGCAGACAGACACGCAGACAGACAGAACAACTGGCAGACAGACAGACAGACAGACAGACAGACAGACAGACAGACAGAACAACTGGCAGACAGACACGCAGACTGACAGACAGACAGACAGAACAACTGGCAGACAGATACGCAGACAGACAGACAGACACGCAGACAGACACGCAGACAGACACGCAGACAGACACGCAGACAGACACGCAGACAGACACGCAGACAGACACGCAGAAAGACAGACACGCAGACAGACACACACAGCAAAGATTGTCTTCCTCAAAATACAGTTTGAATTCTTATACAACATACTGTATTTTTCGGAGGAAAAGTAGCACCTGGTATGATTTCTGTATATGAATGCATATTCACATGTGCATGTGTATACCAGCATGTTGTTAGGGCTGATCCTGTGTTTGATTTGTAGGAGACTGACTGGAAGGTCCTGAAGCTGGTTCTGGATAAGATGTCGTGCACCATCCAGTATAAAGTCCTCATACTGACGTCACCGTGCAACATCGATCACCTGTGCTCCACTCTCTGCTCGATGGTAACACACTGGACACGCACTTGCAAAACACCCACAGTTACTAAATGCAGTGAACTATATGGGCACTAGTTGATTTGAGTTGTGTTTGTTTGCAGGTGACGGACCGGCTGATATCAGAGCGTTTGAAGAAGACTCCTGATGGGTTCTCCCTGACAGATGTTCAGCTGGCTGTGGTTCCTGTCCTCACTGCCCTCACCTCCTACCACAGCTACCTGGATCAGTCCCGACAGGTGACGCATACACCCTGACCTCGCTGTCTAAACCACACACACACACATGCAGTAGAGCTGCACCATTAATCACTAAAAGATCACGATCTCGAATTCAAACACACACATGATCTCATTTCTAAATGACAACGATTCTCCTGCGTCTAAATCACAGTGAACATTCAGATCTGTGTTTATGAAGCCGCTGATCCAGAGAGAGCGGTTACCCATAAACTAATATTAAAAGGAAAATATAAAAATAAAAATGTATGGAGGTCCAAACCTGCAGAAGTTAAAAATAAATGCATAAAAATATAGATGCATAAATAATTAATTAAATAAATAAATGACTCGATAAAACAAATTGCATTTATTTATGTATTCATTTTTTAAATTATTTTTGTTTTAATTTAAACTAAAAAACTGTAGTTTTTTTTATTCATTCTAAATATTAATTAATACTATATTTATGATCCTAAAATAACACTGCTAAAAACTAAACTAAACTTAACTTTTTTGTATTCTATATTTTATATATATATATATATTTTTTTTTATATTTTATTCTTGTTCACTTTTTTATTCTTTTATTTCTTTAATTAAAATATTAATTAATACTATATTTATGATACTAAAATAACACTAAACCAAACCTTAATAAAACATTATTTGCTGTATTTATTAAACATTTTTTAAAATTGAGGATATACAGATTACGCGGGTAGGTACTTTTACTGTGTGTGTGTGTGTGTGTGTGTGTGTGTGTGTGTGTGTGTGTGTGTGTGTGTGTGTGTGTGGATGACCATGTCTGGTCAGCCACCACCGAACACCGTTTCTGACCCAGGAAAAACCCTGTAAGAGTGTTTACGGAGCGGTTGTTGTTCGTGTGTTGATGTCTCAGAGGGAGCTGGTGCAGTGTTTGGAGAAGGGCCTGATTTACCGCTGTGCTAAGCAGTGTGTGGTGGCTCTGACCATGTGCACCGTGGAGATGCCCGAAATCATGATCAAACTCCTGCCCGCCCTCATCGTCAAACTGACCCACATCTCGGCCACCGTTGCCATGGCGTCCCCCATGCTGGAGTTCCTGTCCAGTGAGCGCAAGCCTTTCTTTGTCCCATTTTCACATTCTGACCCAGGGGTTTTCAAACTTTATGATGCCAGGGAGCCCCAAATATGATGAACCTGTATGGGGAACCCACTTCTTAAAATCCATCTATATATTTTTATGAATGAAAAAACATTTAAACTGTTAAATAGTATGTGATATTATAAATACAACATATAATATCCAAACTTAAATTGGCTATACTTCATGTTGGTTGTAAGGAGAGAAACGGTTAGAAATTAAACAGTTCGATGGTTCGGTAGACTTTATCCTTTTTTGCTTTGCTTTTAATCCTTTGAATTTTTCTGGGGACCCCTTTGAACCTTCAGACCCCATTTTGAAAACCCCTGTTCTTACCAATCAGAATATATTAACGTTTTATTAATGCGTATAATTTACCACCACTCTCTTCTTTCGTCTGCAGCATTGGTGCGGCTCCCACATCTGTATGCTAACTTCGTAGCTGAGCAGTATGTTAGCGTGTTTGCCATATCGCTGCCATACACCAACCCTTCAAAGTGAGTATCGTCAGACACACATTCGACCGAGGGTATCCACAAATATATGATTAAAAAGTTTAAAGACAGACTAAGTTGGGTTGGGAGAGAGTTGATCAGAAAGTTTGAAAAAGTTTAATATAGTTTGTTAAGTTTATATTTTGAAATAGTTTGATAAGTTTAAAGTTTGGTTAATCTATCCACAAGTATATGAAACCGTTTTCAACATTATGTTTCTAGAGCAGGGGTCTCAAACTCAAATTACCCGGGGGCCACTGGAAGTAGACTCTGGGTCAGGGTGGGCCGCATCGATTTTTATTTAAAATAGTAGACAATTTCAAAGCAAGGCCATAATCAGGTCAAACAGAACAGTGAACGAAATTCTAGGTCTAATTCTAGTTGGGAAATAATCAATTTGGGACTATTTGCAAACAATATTTGCATTAATTGTCGTCAAATATATTATTAGTCCTGAGATTATTCGCATGAGTGAATAAATACGTACATCGGCTGCTTATATTTGAGTTCCTCACTGGTCTAACAGAAGACTTTTAGTAAATCGTCTCAAATGTTCAGAGTTTTAATCCGCTCATAGTTTTCTTCAAATGTTCATCAATGGTTGTATATTAAGAGCATGGACACGTTGCATTTTGTGTGCATTTGTGTGTGTGCAATTTAGTTTTGTGATTTCACCGGAAAGAATAGTCTCTCTCCGCAACGGCATTACGCGATATATTGAAGCGCTCGTCTGTGTGTGTGAAGAGTGCGCGAGCGAGCATGTGCGCGGACCAAAAGAGAATGTATATCCCGCCTACTTTGATTTGATTGGCCATTTGAGCGCCATTAAACCACATTCATTTCGACTGTCTGATTAGCCTCTGTTCATGTCAATCACGAGGTGTCAACCAATTATAACTGCACGAGAGAGGGCTGAGCTAACTCTCTCATATACACACACACGAAGTGAGGCATAAAGCGCGGCATAGGCACACGCAACGACTCCGCCAAAAATGGTTTTCAGAGCAAAGCGCGGCCACACTAACACTAAACTTTGATGTCAAGTAGGGGGCCACAAAATATCATCCTGCGGGCCGCAAGTGGCCCGCGGGCCGGGAGTTTGAGACCCCTGTTCTAGAGCATCAAGTCATCATTTTAGCAGAGATGGGTCGTAACGAATTACATTTACTTGAGTACATTTTTTGGGTTATTTGTACTTTTAGAGTATATTTAAGAAGGGGTACTTTTACTCTTACTCAAGAAAAATGTCTTCGTTCGTTTCTCCCCTACTGTTAATTGGTAATAATTCATTTTTAAGTTAGTTTGACTTGTTCGCAAGAATGATTTCTGAAGGATCATGTGACACAGAAGACTGGAGTAATGATGCTGAAAATACAGCTTTTGATCACGGGAATAAATTACATTTTACAATATATTCACATAGAAAACGGCTATTTTAAAATGTGAAAATATTTCGTAATATTGCTGATTTTACTGTATTTTTAGTCAAATAAATGCAGCCTCTGTGAGTTTTCTTGTGTTTCTTCCATCCCCTGAAGGTTTAATCAGTACATAGTGTCTCTAGCCCATCATGTGATCGCCATGTGGTTCATACGCTGCAGGCTGCCCTTCAGGAAAGACTTTGTTCAGTATATCACCAAGGTGGGTGGTGGGACTTCTGTACTCATATGTTTTAGGGTTTGAACGATCTGTTTGTGTTGACTCGTTGTTTTTGTGTCATAAGGGTCTCCGCTCAAACGCTCTTCTGCCGTTCGATGATACACACGAGCAGAGCAGCTTCAGAGCGCGCAGCACCAGCCTGAACGAGAGGCCCAAGAGGTACACACACACACACACACACATACACATGCTCACGTACGGCCGCATCTTGTCAGGTTTCACCGTCGGAAGCACTCAGTCATTCAGGCTCCTCATTGGTTCATCTTTTTTGGTGGTATTGCCGTGATTTGTGGCTTTATGTGTCTGATTAAGTCAGAACATCAGTGCTCTCATCCACTCACGGATGCTAGTTTGACTGTGGGACGTCTCTTTTCTTGTCTTTCTCTTTCCTTGTCTTTCTCTTTTCTTTCTCTCTATTTCTATCTCTCTCATCATGTGTCTCAGCGGTGACTTTGACATCAAAACCATTAACACGTTCATTTATTAGTGTGATTCTTCAACTATGGACACATGTCCGAGGGATTGATTTTTATTCAGATTAATAGAGTTGATTTCTGACTATTTGTTATATGAAGGTCACATTAAAACTGTTTTGGAGATTTTGTTTTTAGCAGAACTTTTTGGTTTTGATACTTTTCACCTTTTTATGCAAGATTTTCATTCTTAAAATAAGAAAGTCCATCATAAAATGATCTACACAAAGATATATAAATCTCTCTCTCTCTCTCTCTCTCTCTCTCTCTCTCTCTCTCTCTCTCTCTCTCTCTCTCTCTCTCTCTCTCTCTCTCTCTCTCTCTCTCTCTCTCTCTCTCTCTCTCTCTCTCTCTTTATCTCTTTATAATGGATTGTCTTATTTTAATAGTGATAATCTTACATAAAAAGAACATATTGAGATTACAAGATTGAGATTATGTTTATATATCCATCCATCCATCGTCACTTTGGATGTAAGGATTCATAAATTCTTGCTACAGTTTTGGTCATTTTATTTCCCCCCCCCCCCCCCCCCCCCCCAATTTATTATTTTAAGTCTACCACAGAAAGATGTGATGGAAATGATGACTGTTCATGAAAGAAGTGTGTTTATCCAGTATTGCATGTTGTTAGTTGACTAAATATATTAGTAAGTTTAAAAACTTTTTTAAAGGAGTTTAATTTTTAAAGGGACTAAAAATAGCCAAAGTTGAAGAAACACCCAAACACACACAGTACACACAGCTCTAAATCATGTGTTGATGTTTAATAATGAGCCATGATCCCATCCTGAATAACTTCATATGATATCTAACAAAGGGACCGATAAACTATAGGTTAACAGTCTTCTTTTCTATTCCATATTATTATTATTTTTACATTAAGCACTCTTTTCTACTTCATTCATTCTCTGTCTCCCCTTTTCTTCATTTCACTTTATGTATTGGGTGTAAAAACAGCCAATATCCCATGAACCACTTTACTTTAACAGGAAATTTCAGTGATAACGTCTTCCTAATCCATTTTAACCAGCACACCTGGTGCAGCAACCAATGCTTTGCAATTGCTGTAACCGTTTTAATTTTCCCCAGGCTTATCACTAATAAAGTTCATGATCTTATACACTGTGTCTAGAGCCACAACACCATCTAATCTCATTGTCCCGACACGTTCCAGGTTCATTTTCAGTGTTTTTATTGTTTTCTGTTTTGTAAGTCCTGTGTCTTGTCCTGACACTGAAGCTGGAAAAGCCTGATAGAGAAAAATCAACCAATGCATTTACATGCACAAGAATATTGGTCATGTTATGGTTGTATAGGATTCATGTAAACGCAATAACCTGATTGACATCACTAAATTAAGACAATATTACAGGCTCTATAAATTTCTGTAAATCTAATAATACTTATTATTATTCTTGTGTTAATCAGACTTTTCAGAATATAATAAATGAGCATTATATATATATAATCTGAAAAGTCTACACATGTGCACACAAAGGTAATTCTGTGTGATATTACATATGAACACTATTAATGAAGCATTTTTAATAAAAAAACAACCTACATTTTGTTACGAATAAGCATCATTTAATAATCAATAAAAGTATTGTACAAAATTACTTAAATGCAGCATAATGCATAACAAGAGTTTTTAAATGTACTGCTTGCATAAGTAATGGGATCGTGTGTTGATAAAGAGCAAATCATTAAGGCTAATTAAATAAATAACCTTAAAATAAATAATATAACAATAAAATGCTTACTAAAAAGATTAAATATTTAAATATTTTGAACATTTTATTTGTTTACCTGCATCAGAAAACTGAAAATGCAGTGTAAAATTATTAAAAAAGTAAATATTTTAGGTCAAAGGCTGGCAAAAAAGTGTGTGAATCCCTGATGTCAAGCATGTAATTAATTTTCTGAATTGAGGCTTCACCAGAAAATCAACCTTAAAAAAAGAAGAAGAAAAACAAATCCTGCTGTCTTGGACTACTACTCCAATAAACACTACATTTTTAAAAAGTGAATTTCGGGTCTAATTTCGAATGAATTTCGCGTCTAAATGAGAAGAGAGCATACGGGTTCCTTGTGCATGTAAATGTGTTTCAAAGTTAGATGTTCAAATCCTGGCTTTTCATGATCTTTTATGGTTTGCCAGGCCTCGCAGGTTCTCGTTCCAGCTTTTAGTCTCACCTCATGCCATCATTCATCTGTGTGTTTATTTGCTGTATTAAATCCCTCACATACACATGATCATATCGCTGTTTTCCCATTGCTGTTCATTTCCAGTATGATGATCATTGCAGTGTCTGAGTGCTTTGTTTCTTCCCTGTACCAGTATATTTGTGCTCTATCTCTCTCTCTCTCTCTCTCTCTCTGATGAGTTTATCTTTTGTTTTCTCCTACTCTTTCATTCCTTTCCTAGAATGCTGACAGTATATTGCTTACTTTATGCCTTGTTATGTGTCTGTTGATCTTTTTTATGCTGTTTCTCCTTCCAGTTTTCTGTTTTTCCTCCTTTTGTTATTTTTTCGTTTTCTAAATGTTGTCCCTGTTTTCTGGTGCTCAGTGTGCACTGCTGACCAAGTTACTTTGTTTTCCTTTCACTTTCTTATTTGACCTCTCCCCCCTCCTCTGATTGGGCCATGCGTGGTGGGTGTGGTTTGGGGGGGTGCCGACACCTCGGATCCGTCACCTGTGATTGGTCGCTGGCCCCTTTCGTGACACTCCACAACCAATCGCACTCCCCCATCCACCCATGCCGACGTGGTTAAAATATTCCCCAAATTCCCCTCAACCCTCCTTGGTCACGACCTTACCCTGACGCACACCTGACCTCGTTTGCCCTCGGGGCAGTTTGCGGACGACCAAAGTGGCGAAGCAAGGCCCCAGCGCAAACTCTCCCGTTAAAGACCTGAAAGATCTGTCGGCCATGGACGCCTTCCGCTCACGAAGCATCAGTGTGTCCGAGCATGCGGTGCGCAGGTAGAGCATTTTTGGTAACCTCAAACCTCAGCAACCGATTTATATTCCCTACTTTTCCTTTTCTGTATGCAGGGACGGTGGGCGGGGCTTGGGCATTCGGGGTGGGGTGATGTCATGGCGATGCGGGGTGGGCGTGGACATCTGGGCTAATTCTGATTGGGCAGGGAAGGGTGCATGCTGGAGGAGGGTTTTGTTTTTTTCTTTCGTGTCATTGATGGTAATGTTGACTGCATGCGCTGAGCCCGGCCACTGACTTGCGTGCATCTGTTTTGATTTGAACCTAACCCCGTTTTTTATTTGCTTTTACCGTGCTTTATTGTGCTGTTTGTGATGGTGTTTTTTTTATTTTTTATCATGAACAAATGGCAGTATTATGGAGCCCCGAAAGGGATATGGTGATGAGGAAAAAACATTTGATGGGTGGAGAAAACTATATTTCAGTGTTTTTGCGTTCTATCAAATGTTTGCGTCCCACTGAGAAAAGTTGCGTAAAATGTGTACATTCTTCTTTAGCCCGAAAAACTTTGTTTTTACGTTTCCTCGTCAAACATTTAAGTTCTCTCACAAAAACATTTACGTTCCCTTGAAAAACTTTGCACTTCTTTGCAGATGCTTTGAAGTTCCCTCGCAAACTTTAGTGCCCCCCAGCCCCCACCCCCCGAGAAATTGGCATTCACTCGCAAAAATTTAAATTGTCACGAAAAACTTTTACATTCTCGCTCAACTTTTGTTAGCCCTAGAAACTTCACGTTTACTCGCAAAACTTTTGTGTTAGCCCTAGAAACTTCATGTTTACTCGCAAAACTTTTGTGTTAGCCAGAGAAACTTCATGTTTACTCGCAAAACTTTTGTTAGCCCGAGAAACTTCACGTTTACTTGCAAAACTTTTGTTAGCCCGAGAAACTTCACGTTTACTTGCAAAACTTTTGTTATAGTGTTAAACTTTTGTTCCCCAGACCAACTTTTACGTTCTCTCACAAAAACGTTTAAGTTCTCTCGCTTTTTTCCGTTTCCCTGACAAACTTTGCGTTCGCTTGCAGAACTTTTACATTCTCACGCAAAACTTGTTAGCCCGAAAATCTTTGTTTAATCGCAAAACGTTTACGTTTCCTCGCCAAGCATTTAAGTTCTCTCACAAAAATGTTTACGTTCCCTTGAAAAACGTTGCATTTCTTTGAAGATATTTTAAGTTCTCGTGCAAACTTTAGCGGCCCCCCGATAAATTTTGCATTCACTCGCAAAATGTTTAAATTGTCACGCAAAACTTTTACATTCTCACGCAAAACTTTTACATTCTCACGCAAAACTTTTACATTCTCACGCAAAACTTTTACATTCTCACGCAAAACTTTTACATTCTCACGCAAAACTTTTACATTCTCACGCAAAACTTTTTTGTTAGCCCGAGAAACTTCAGGTTTACTCGCAAAACCTTTGTTATATTGGTAAAAGTTTGTTCCCCTAACAAACTTTTATGTTCTCTCACAAAAACTTTAAAGTTCTCTCATTTTTTTCCCCTGACAAACTTTGCGTTCGCTTGCAGAACTTTTACGTTCTCACACAAAACTTGTTAGCCCGAAAGACTGCATGTTTTCTCGCCAAACATTTAAGTTCTCTCAATTACAAAAAAAAAAACACATACTAGCTGTTTCGCTAGTAAACACAAAGTTTTTCGGGTGAACACAGTGTTTTTTTGAGACGACGCAAAAGATTTGCGAGTGACTGCACAATCATTGAAATATAGTATTTCTTCCCAACTGTTTTTTTCCCTTCTCCATGTCTCTTCGAGGGCTCAGTACTGTACACAGGAAGCATGTGTGATTTGAAAAAGTGAAAGTAGGTGGACAGTCGCACAATCCAGCGGCTAGCTTCTCTGTCTTCGCTGTTTGTCGAATGTGATGGATTGCATTAATTCAGCTCCCAAACTAGGGGGCTGTTTGGTCCTGTTTTAACCTTCTCATATTCACACTCTCTTTACGCATGATTCAGGTTAAGTATCCATCCATGTTTCATCAAAGTGTATTTTGAACCATGAACAGGGCAAAAACGCTGCAAACACACTGAAAATGCTACACTGACGCCCTCTTCAAATGCTGTTCCTCCATGTTTTCTACTCAGTAAAAAAAGTTGTTTTTTTTAGCACTTACGGACATTCTGTTCTCATTTACTCACCTCATGTCATTTCAAACCCATATGTGCATTTTCCACACAAGAAAACTCTACATCCTCACAGCCTCGTTTCATTTGCATACTTTTAAAGGGATAGTTCACACAAAAATGAAAATGTGATGTTTATCTGCTTACCCCCAGGGCATCCAACATGTAGGTGTGTTTGTTTCTTCAGCAGAACACAAATGAAGATTTTTAACTAAACCGTTGCTGTGTGTCGGTCATATAATGCATGTGAATGGGTAACAACTCAATCAGAGCAAAACAAACAAACAAAAAACATGCTTAGACAACGCACACAAAAACCCTGCTGCTCCTGACGACACACTGATGTCTTAAGACACGAACCGATCGGGTTCTGTGAGAAACACAACAGTATTTGTGTTATTTTTTTATCTCATATCCAGACAAATCTCATCTAGTGTTCCCATCCGCTATTACTTCTGTCTGGTGAGGTCAAGCTGGCACGATCATATATATATATATATATATATATATATATATATATATATATATATATATATATATATATATACACATATATATATATATACACATATATATATATACACACATATATATATATATATATATATATATATATACACACATATATATACATATATATACATACATATACATATATATACATACATATACATACATACATACATACACCGTATTTTCCGGACTATGAATCGCACATTTTTCATAGTTCGGCTGGTACTGTGACTTATAGCAGGTGCGATTTATATATCAAATTTAATTCATACAAGAATAAACAAATAGCCGCGAGAGGGCGCTCTATGCTGCTCCTGTAGACTACCCCTGAAAAAAACAACTGAAAACTGAAATATTAACTTAAAGACAACAACTTAGAAAGACTGAACACAAACAAAATGCCCCCATAAAGAAAATCCTATTCTGCAAATTACAAACTGCATGTAGTAAAATATGCAGCCGAGAACGATTCACACAGCGTAGTCTCGCGCGGCTGAGCCGCTCCCGGCAGAGCGTTCAAGCATCTGTAGACTCGTTCCTCCAGCTCTGGCCGTCTTGCTTTCAGTCCGCGATTAGCTTTTTTGTTTTCTCCATTGCAGTTAAAGTAACCTCTGCTTTTCGCTAATCGCTCACAAGTTTCTCACTTCAAACTTTCTTTCTTCTGCTCCGTCATGCACAGCGAGCGGGCGCGAGTTCCCGCTCTGCTTTTGCCCTAATGCGACTTATTGTCCAGTGCGACTTATATATGTTTTTTTCCTCTTCATGACGCATCATCCGTTATTCCTCTTCATACTCCGGAGGGACTTATAGTCCGAAAAATACGGTAGATTCCTCATTAATGCCTGCGCAGATCAGCCGAATGAGGAATCTACATAATATATATATATCTATGTATGTGCCAGCTTGACCTCATCAGACGGAAGTAATAACGGACGGGAACACTAGATGAGATTTGTCTGGATATGAGATAAAAAAATAACACAAATACTGTTGTGTTTCTCACAGAACCCGATCGGTTCGTGTCTTAAGACATCAGTGTGTCGTCAGGAGCAGCAGGGTTTTTGTGTGCGTTGTCTAAGCATGTTTTTTTGTTTGTTTGTTTTCCTCTGATTGAGTTGTTACCCATTCACATGCATTATATGACCGGCACACAGCAACAGTTTAGTTAAAAATTGTGTTCTGCTGAAGAAACAAACACACCTAAATGCTGGATGCCCTGGGGGTCATTTTCATTTTTGGGTGAACTATCTCTTTAAATATGAAGTCTGATCTCAATGTGCTCCTGGTGAACTCATAGACAGTAAAAGAAATGGACACAGCGACCCCATTGACGTCTACGGCGAAATAATGAAGTCAACCTAGGGACACTCACTTCCTGATGGCTGAGCGAACTGCGCAGGCTCAGACTGAGCTTGACGACGTAGATGTGACGTGAGCCTCCTGTCTGACAGCTGTGAGTCTTCTAGTAGATGTGGAAAGCGAAATCTGAATCACGTTGTTTAAATATTTTCTCCCGTTGCTTTTGGCTCACTATGGGCTTCTCCCCATTCTTCCCCCTTGACTTTATCAGACTAGTCTCCAGGACATGTCTCCACGTCCCCCCGACTGCCTCATAGACAGTAAAAGATTGTCTGGGAGTGTCTCCTCAGGTCTATACGGTAATTTCTCAACTGTGCGACAGGGTCGCGTTGGTTATGACGCAATCGTTAGCCTATTTTTACAAAAACAGCTTCTGCGGGGCGATAGTGTAAGATACAAGGTAATGGAGCCTTTTATACATTGTCGTGTTTCTTTAGAAATAAACAATGGACAAATGGAGTCTTTAAACGCCTCAGATGTAAAGTTATTCACTGTCAAAGTGACTCAAAAATGAATGGGAGTCAATGGGATGCTAACAGCAGGTGATGGCTTGGTTAGCAATGGCAGCCCCTAGGGGTGGAACGCTTTCCGAGCGCTAGATTACCCCCTTGGGTGAACTCATTGACACTTCACCAGCAGAGGGCAGCGCAGCATCACTAGAGATTTACAGCCATCCTGGCAGCAGACGGAGAGAGATTTGGAGTAATTCCTCCCGAACGTCTGTGCTTTATTAACTCTGTGCGTCTAATTACCACAACATCTATTAATCAGTTCAGTGCTTACGAGTTACAGGCTGGTAGTGAATAGAGAGTCCACTATTAGCACGCACAGGGATTTAATACAGCATATTTCTTTTATTATCTACATTACTCTGTCATTGCTTTGCTAATTGGGGTTTTGTTTGGATCATTTCAAGGTTGCTCTTTACGATTAATGCCATTTTTGGTGACATTGGTGAAAAATACAGGCTAATAATGCTGGAGGGGATCTAAATCACAAGCCAGCATGAAGAAAATATACGGCTTCTTTTATGTCAACTTTTTTTTGTTTTCAGACATCTAAACCATTTTAAAACAAGTTTACTAGACAAGCTAAAGTACTTGAAAATGAAGACTCAAAATGAAGAGTGTTTTGCTTAAAATAAGAAAAAATAATCTGCCAATGGGGTAAGAAAAATAATTTTAATTCAAACAAAAAGCAAGATTATTTTACTCACCCCATCGGCAGATTATTAATCTTATTTTAAGCAAAAACTCTCTTAATTTTGAGTTATTTCTTCCCAAAACGAGACAATAATTTTTACTTGTCTAGTAAATGTTTCTTAATGTAAGAATTTAGATATTTTGTTCTAAAGAAGACAAAAATACTAAGCAAGAAAAACTTTTTTCAGTGTAAATGAATCAAATATTAATTGCTCAGTTGATGAATATCCTCTAAACACATTTATATTCAGCGCTGTCATCGCTTATTGGAAAATGATGACGGTAAAGCGCATCATCTACTCCACTCATCGGCAATCATCCGACTGCAGCTAATGGAGATGATGGAGGGTGTACGGTGAAACGTTTTCAGTGTGTGACACGGCAGTCAAAAGATCTTAATGTTGGAAATGATGCCTTCTGGGAAATATCAACTGGCTGAGAGAGAATATTATGATATCAAAGGAAGGGTTTGATGTTATGATCAGCTGTACTGGACGCCCAGCATTCAGAGACTTGATGGACATTTTGTGCATCTGGGATAAATGTAACAGATTCTTGTCTGGGTTTGGTTTGAGTTTTTATGATCTGGACATGTGCTGCACAAATAAATGTTGGACATGAAAGCTTTTTAGTTAGTGTTTTAAAGCTCGACTGTGAGATGAGGCGTCCACTTCAGCTGAACGACCACATGTAGGGACACAAACTGGGACTGTGTGTGTGTGCGTGTGTGTGTGTGGGCATGTTTTTGTGACATGAGGACACAAATGTGTATAATGACATGGGTATGACACAGGCATTACAGGAGAGGGTGAAATATGAGGACATTACCCATGTCCACACTTTTCAAAATGCTTATAAATCATACAGGAGGAGTTTTTTCGAGAAAGTAAAAATGAGGAATGTTTCCTGTGATGGGTAGGGGCAGTGTGTGTGTGTGTGTGTGCGCGTGCTCGTGTGTGATGGGTAGGTTTAGGGGTAGGGGCAGTGTAGGGGGATAGAAAATATGGTTTGTATAGTATAAAAACCATTACTCCTATGGAATGTCCCCATATGTCACAAAAACAAATGTGTGGGCATGTTTTTGTGACATATGAGGACACAAATGTGTATAATGACATGGGTATGACACAGGTATTACAGGAGAGGGTGAAATATGAGGACATTACCCATGTCCAAACTTTTCAAAATGCTTATAAATCATACAGGATGAGTTTTTTAAGAAAGTAAAAATGCAGAATTTTTCCTGTGATGGGTAGGTTTAGGGGCAGGGGTGTGTGTGTGTGTGTGTGTGTGTGTGTGTGTGTGTGTGTGTGTGTGTGTGTGAAGGGTAGGTTTAGGGGGTAGAAAATACGGTTTGTACAGTATAAAAACGATTACGCCTATGGAATGTCCCCACATTTCACAAAAACAAACGTGTGTGTGTGTCTGTTGATGGACGCTGCAGTGATTTGGTATGGTGTGCTGGTTAAGGCTCAGGACGGGTAAACCAGAAGGTTGTTGGATCGATTCCCGTGAGGAAAAAGTCAATTGTGCCCTTGAGCAGAAGCAGCCGAAGGAATGTTGTAGATTCAGCCTAATCTCCATCGACAGCATTTGCCAATTACTACAGATAACATCACACTGACCCTTCCACGCGGTGGTGTTTACATTAACACATTAGCAGTGCACAGGACACGCTTTATTCACTGTGAGGGCTTACATGCTGGAATCTTGAAGAGCTGTCATTATTATGTGTTATCATGCCTAGGCTGTTGTTCAGTGACTTTATGTGGCTGGTCATGAGGAGGTGATTCCAGCACAATACTCCCATGGGAAAGATTCAGATGAGACTGTGAAGATTTTGCTACCGTAAATGGATTACTTTTCTCTATTTATTTCTATTGTAAGTGCTTTATAGAAACCGTGAACAGCTGATTTAAAGCCTCTGTCCTTCATGACATTAGTTCAGTTGCCTTAAAATGTGCATTTTATTGGCAGAGAATAACCTTTAAAAATGTGTGCCAGGTCAGTTTGATAAAAAATATTTATTTATAAATTAAAAAAAAAAAAAAAAATATATATATATATATATATATATATATATATATATATATATAATTTACTTTATATAAAAATATAAGTATATACTTATTTTAATTAACCATTATATTTATGTATACTTGTATTATTATTATTATATTAATATTATCATTATTTTATAAGTAAATAATAATGATATTTTAATATTAAGTAAATGAAATATTAAGTTAGATTTAATGCCATCATATTAAGTTAAGTGTGTGTGTGTGTGTGTGTGTATGTGTGTGTGTTTGTGTGTGTGTATTTTTATATATATATAACTATACACATTTAAATTTTAAGTTTTTTTAATTTTAATTAAAAGTTAAGAATATTGAAATAAAATATTTTTATTCATTTAAATTTTACATAAAATAAAAAAATACTTAATTAAATATGTATATAATTTACTTTAAATAAAGTAAGTAAATAATTATATTTGAATACATTCCAATTATATATGTATGTTGTTGTTATTATTATTTAATTAAATAATAATTATTTTAAAGGAAATTATATATACCTGTATTTTAATGATGTTTTTTTAATTAACTAAAAGTTCTAAGTAAATAAATTTTCTTTTTAAAATAATTAAAATATTTGCATAAATAATTTACTGTTAAAATATAAATATTTACCTACTATATATATATATATATATATATATATATATATATATATATATATAAAATAATAATAACTTGCATTTTATAAATTAACAATGTTTCATTTGTAAAATAATTAAAATATAATCGGCTATAAGTAATTATAACTTTATGATCTACTAAAAATTTGTATATTTAATTTACTTTATTTTAATATATAATTAAAGGTAAATGCAAAGTAAATTTTTATATATATATATATATATATATATATATATATATATATATATATATATATATATATATATATATATATATATATATATATATATATATATATATATATATATATATAAAATAAGATTCCCATTTAAATATTTTGTGTCTGCAATAGGAGAGTGGAGCGGTGACATTTCTCTGCACTCCAGGTATGAACTCTTTGCATCTCCTCAACAGTGTGAAGTGTTGACATTTACGGCCGGGCTCCTGACGGTGAAGATCACGGTGTTATTCTGTGGCGGTTCCAGATAGTGTCGTTTTTATTTCGATAGACCATTTTGTTTCAGATGACTCGGGTCACACTGGAGCCGGTCACGCAAAACTTCTCGAGGAGGCGGTCTCCTCGCCTCATTCCCAGTGGAGATCACATTAAAATGGCCTTTTGCTGATTGCAGTTTCGTGCGTAGCTCATTGGCTTGTCCTGACTCGATTACAGACGCAGCAGATAGCAGTCATCGGGACTCAGGGTTAGGTGTTGGTGTTCTGGTGTTCTGGTGTTCTCATGCGTCTCATCTCACATTAGAGTGGATGTGATGTGTAAGGAAATGTCTGCACTTGTTTTATCATCTGATCACCCCTCAAACAGACACACAAACTAAATCCCTAAACCTACCCATCACACACACACACACACACACACACACACACACACACACACACACACACACACACACACACACACACACACACAGCCCCTACCCCTAAACCTACCCAACACACACACACACACACACACACACACACACACTCAGCCCCTAAACCTACACACACACACACGCACACACTGCCCCTACCCATCACACACACACACACACACACACACACACACACACACACACACACACACACACACAGTCGTGTTTCCATGTTTTATGGGGACTTTCCATAGGCGTAATGGATTTCCTACTGTACAAACTGTACATCATATCCCCTTACACTGCCCCTACCCCTAAACCTACCCATCACAGGAAACATTTTGCATTTTTACTTTCTCAAAAAAACTCCTTCTGTGTGATTTATAGGATGTTTTCCTCATGGGGACCTAAAAATGTCCCCACAAGGACAAGAATTTCGGATATTGCCATCTTTGTGGGGACATTTTGTCCCCATAACGTAGGGATTACCAGATCACACACACACACACACACTCAGCCCCTAAACCTACACACACACACACACACAGCCCCTACCCCTAAACCTACCAATCACACACGCACGCACACACACACACACACTGCCCCTACCCATCACACACACACTGCCCCTACCCATCACACATACACTGTCCCTACCCAACGCACACACACACACACACACTGTCCTTACCCATCACAGGAAACATTCCTCATTTTTAACATAAACGTTCTTCATTTTTACTTTCTCAAAAACTCCTCCTGTATGATTTATAAGCATTTTGAAAAGTGGCGACATGGGTAATGTCCTCATATTTCACCCTCTCCTGTAATACCTGACTGTGTCATACCCATGTCATTATACACATTTGTGTCCTCATATGTCACAAAAACATGCCCACACACACACACACACACACAGGGGTGTAACATGTCTTGTTCATGTCTGTATGAGTTCACCTGTGCCTGTTTCTCAGGGTCAACGAGTCGATGTAAAAGTCAAAAGCGCTTTATCTCCAGGACGTCAGCAGCGCAGTGTGTGTTTACGGAGATGTGTCGTGTGTGTCGTCTTAGTGTATGGATATGATTTGGACTCGGTTGATTTCCCCCGGGATGCAGTTGCCGTGGTTACAGAAGGGCACAGGATGCTGATGGCGGTCTTAGATTTAATGCCATCATCTAGATAACCACATGGCTCTCTCTCTCTCTCTCTCTCTCTCTCTGTGTGTGTGTGTGTGTGTGTGTGTGTGTGTGTGTGTGTGTGTGTGTGTGTGTGTGTGTGTGTGTGTGTGTGTGTGTGTGTGTGTGTGTGTGTGTGTGTGTGTGTGTGTGTGTGTGTGTGATGGGTAGGGGCAGTGTGTGTGTGTGTGTGTGGCAGCTGAACTTTTCTGCGCTTTTGTCTGGTGTGTGTTTAACTGGCTCTCTCTCTCCTGCTCACAGTTTTAAGACCCGCTTTTGTGTTACTTAGAGAGAAACGGAGATGGTTTCAATTAAAGAAAACGAATAAAGGAATAGTTCACCCAAAAAAATTGTATTCTGTCAAAAATTCATGCATAAAAAAAAAACCAAAACTAAAAAAACACAACACGATAGGTCATGTGAACTGCTTTCAGGAAACATTAAACATTGTGGTAATAATGTGGTTTTAGAATGAGCTGAGAGGGAAAGCGTTATTTTAGTATTAATATTTTGAATGAGCTTTTATTTGCATATGTTCAGTTTTCATTTTATGTGCTTTTGTCACCTTAAGTATTTTTTTTATGTTTCTATTTAGTACTGTCAAATCAATTAATTACATCTAAAATAAAATGTTGTATGCGCACACACGCACACACACACACACACACACGTACACGCACGTACACACACATGCACACACACGTACGTACACACACACGTACACATGCACACACGCACGCACGCACACACACACACACACACGTACACACACACGTCCACATGCGCACACACACACACGTACACACACACGTACACACATACACACACACGTACACACACGTACACGCACACACATGCACACATACATACACATGCACACACACACACACACACAAACTTTTACTATATCCAAACTATATATGCTGACTTTTATTATAGTCCGTTTTAGATTTACGTAACAATAAAACTTGAGTAATTTTTTGGGTGAACTATTCCTTTAAGCAAAAGTGAACTAACATAGTGCTTCTGAAGTGTGTGTGTGTGTGTGTGTGTGTGTGTGTGTGTGTGTGTGTGTGAGTGATGGGTAGGTTTGAGGGGAAAGGGGCAGTGTAGGGGGGTGGAAAATACGGGTTGTACAGTATAAAATCCATTACGCCTATGGAAAGTCAGCATAAAACATGGAAACACTACAAGTGTGTGTGTTTTAACTGCATGTATGTGTGTTTTCAATGGGCCACTCCAGCTTCATGCATCATCTGAATCTGATTCATTACCCGCTGACACTCTCGCATCTTAACGCTTTTACAAAATACACACACACACACACACACACACACACACACACACACACACACACACACACACACACTCTCTCTCGTCTCCTGCTTCACACTGTGTCCTAAGCAGCCGTGACTCAGTGTCTATGCTAATAATGACCAGCAAAAATAAAAGTCTCTGTAGCTCCGCCCACAGTGTAATGCCAGAATCCGATGAATCAGAATTAGAATCATTTAGTTGTTGAAAATTCCGCTGCATCATGTCTGGTTAGGACTCCGTGTCAGAGACGAGCTGAGATGGGATGACCAATGACATGTTTATAGCACAAATGATCCTTCGCTAAGCCCCGCCCTCCTTAGTTACTGTCGCTACGCCTGTCAAGCTTTCGCGTCTGGCACGTCTATTACAGCGCCGGTGCACTGTAAAAAATACTCTTCTTATTTAGTATTTTTTCTTTGTTTCCAGTCCAAATATCTAACAATTCTTAAATCAAGATGCGTTTACTATACAAGTAAAACGACATAAGATATTTTTTCTTGTTTTTCTTGTTCCGTCCCAAACAGAAACAAGATTATTTTTCTCACCCCATTGGCAGATCATTTTGGCTGTTTTAAGCAAAAACTCACTTCATTTTGATTTTATTTTCAACGAAACAAGAAAAAATATCTTATGTCGTTTTACTTGTATAGTAAATGCATCTTGATTTAAGAATTGTTAGATATTTAGACTGGAAACAAGACTAAATTACTGAGTAAGAAGAGCATTTTTTGCAGTGTGTCAGACATTTCCGAGGAGATAATTAGTAATTTTTGGCGAACAGGTGAAATATCTGCAAGAACAAAACAAAAGGGACGGCATTATGCATTTGCGGGATATATCCATGACATAATATGCAACCGGTCAGAGAATAATTTCATTAAAATATAAGCTAAAGCCTATAGTCCCAGCACAATCAGCAGCCGCCTCATAAGCTTGTGAGTTAAGGAAAAGGTTAGTGTGAGGTAAGTGAATTTAGAAAACTATCAAATAATTATAAATTAAACAGCTTATCAATAAATCTTTTGGAATAAACACAAGACATTAAAGGGTTAGTTCACCCAAAAATGAAATGTATGTCATTAACTCCTCCCCCTAATGTCGTCCCACACCCGTAAGACCTCCGTTCATCTTCACACACAGTTAAAGATATTTTATATTTAGTCCGAGAGCGTATGCAAGTGTATGCACACTATACTGTCCATGTCCAGAAAGGGAATAAAAACATCATCAGAGTAGTCCATATGAGACATCAGTGGGTTAATCAGAGTCTCTTGAAGCATCGAAAATACATTTTGGTCCAAAAATAACAAAAACTACGACTTTATTCAGCATTGGCTTCTCTTCTGGGTGTGTTTTTAAACCTCAAATAAAGATTCAAACGGTTATGAATCAGTGAATTGATTCATGATTCGGATCGCGTGTCAAACTGCTGAAATCACGTGACATTGGCGATCCGAATCATGAACCGATTCACTGATTCATAACCGTTTGAATCTTTATTTGAAACCCAGAAGAGAAGACAATGCTGAATAAAGTCGTAGTTTTTGTTATTTTTGGACCAAAATGTATTTTCGATGCTTCAAGAGACTCTGATTAACCCACTGATGTCTCATATGGACTACTCTGATGATGTTTTTATTCCCTTTCTGGACATGGACAGTATAGTGTGCATACACTTGCATACGCTCTCAGACTAAATATAAAATATCTTAAACTGTGTGTGAAGATGAACGGAGGTCTTACGGGTGTGGAACGACATTAGGGGGAGGAGTTAATGACATACATTTCATTTTTGGGTGAACTAACCCTTTAAGTTAACCTGAACACTTTGCAGTGATTCTCCCGCTTATATTTAGCGCGCTGGCTAATGTTACTGCTCACAGAGATACTGACCTGAGCCATAACGCTACATCAAAAACCCCACAGTTACTGTAATAAAGCCTTATAACAGCAAGTCACTCGCTCAAACTTGATGGGTTTTATCAATTTTATAAACACAGCCACTGCAACAATCCTTATGGTTTTAATTTGCACACAATATGTCTAAACAAACTACGATACAAAACGAATAAATAAAGCTACAAGCCAGTCCTTTCTATAGTCGATACACTGCATCACATGTAATAATTAGCATCAGTCAAAAACCTTGTTTTTTTTTCAGTTCGTTGGAGCAAATGTAGTTGTTTTTGTTAATCATGTTGACATTTATTAATAATAATAACAATAATAATATATTTAATTTATAACGCACTTTAGTTGTGAATGGGGTCTCACACACATGCCTGGCATTTGTTACCTTGGGTTTAAGGTTTGGGGAAGGAACAAATTCCACCCTCCGTCCAAACTTTCAGGATAGGCATCAGATTGGCACAATCCATACGCATATTTTCGCATCAAGCATTTTTCCCCTCACTCGAAAGCTTGACAGACTTTCTGCACCTAGTTACGGTCGCTAAGCCACGATTAGCCTGCTGCGGTTTTCGGGCGTGGCTTAGCGAAGGGTCAATTATGGCACCAGTTTGAGCTGGTTGTGATTCTGACCTCTGACTCCTGTGACCTCTCCTCTGTCCGCTGTAACCCTGATGCCTGTGTGTGACCCTTGACCCCGTCCTGTGCAGGATGCAGACCTCCACCACCACCTGCAGCCTGGGCTCGGCCGACGAGAACGCGGTGATGCAGGCGGATGATGCTCTGAAGACGGTCCATCTGGAGCTGACCGAAACCTGCCTGGACATGATGGCGCGATACGTCTTCTCCAACTTCTCTGCCCTGCCTAAGAGGTGCGTGGGGCTTGCACTTTAAAGGGGATAGTTCCCCCAAAAATGAAAATGTGATGTTTATCTGCTGACCCCCAGGGCATCCAGCATGTAGGTGTGTTTGTTTCTTAAGCAGAACACAAATGAAGATTTTTAACTCAACCGTTGCTGTGTGCCGGTCATATAATGCATGTGAATGGGTAACAACTCAATCAGAGCAAAACAAACAAACAAAAAAACATGCTTAGGCAACGCGCACAAAAACCCTGCTGCTCCTGACGACACACTGATGTCTTAAGACACGAACCGATCGGTTTCTGTGAGAAACACAACAGTATTTGTGTTATTTTTTTACCTCATATCCAGACGAATCTCATCTATTGTTCCCGTCCGTCATTACTTCCGTCTGGTGAGGTCAAGCTGTCACGATCATAGACATATATTATGTAGATTCCTCATTAGCGCCTGCGCGGATCGGTCGAATGAGGCATCTACATAATCTACGATCGCGCCAGTTTGACCCTATCAGAAGGAATAACTGATGGGAAAACGATGAGAGTCATCGGAAAACGAGATTAAAAAAATAACATACATTTAGTTCAGTTAGAGAACAGACTATTAAAAACTGAACGTGTCTGCTCCATACAGCGAATCTCAGCACAAACACAGCAGGAGTAAGATTTTATTCACCGCGAGAGACTGAAATGTTTCAATGTGAAAGCACCTATTTAAATGAGTTTGTCAGTGTACTTTTTTCATTAAAGGGGTACTTCAGCACTGGGAAGATGAATCTGGATTTAAACTGGGTCATCAGTGTAGTAGAAATGTGATTTTTTTATTTTATTTGGTGCCTTCTAGACTGAGAAAAGACAGAAAATGTGTTTTTGTGTCATGGGGATGAAAGACTACAATTCCCAGAATGCTTCGCTGCCCTGTGAGGCCATTCCCAAAGACACCGCTACTGGATTACTTTACTTTCCCAACACCGCTTTCATATTCATAAAATCAGTTCTGTTAGAGAACAGACACTACAATTAAAAACTGAACGTGTCTGTTTAATATATTGTGATTTAGCCGCTGAGGAAGTGTCAGCACAAACGCAGCAGGAGTCAGATTACACGCATCGTGATGAGCTGAATGAGCTTTAGTCATGAGAGCCGAGGTAAAAGCGTCCACGCTCGCAGCAGTAGTTCTCAGCACGTGTTCAGTCTGGTGCGTTTTCAGTTCATGCCTTTGGAAGATTAACTTTCATAGGAATTATCTTGAGAAGATAAAATACTCACTTTGCTCCGCCGGCCGCACCGTTTCCATGAATGCCTGAGCTGAGCCGAGCCGTGCCGAGCTGAGCTGTGCTGTGAGTGTGACCCCATCCTCCGTGTGTGAGTTTAAAACTTGTGGAAATGGCTCCCTCTGCTGGCTGTAGTCTTAAGTGTCTGCCCAAGCATTTCACCGATGATGCAAATTGACGATATTTGCGTCATCGGAGTAATTTTTCCAGAAATAAAATGCATAATCTCTCGTCTCAGGGAGATATGAGAGGGGGGAGCACGATCATTTGAATATACTCCAGGGTTTCTACTGATAGAAAGCCATATGCTAATCGCTGAAGTAACCCTTTAAGAATAATAGGCTAATGGATCCACCTTAAAACCCGGCCCAATATTGCTGTTGTTCGTTCACGGCGGCATTCAATTTAGTAACAATTATCTAATTTTTAATTTGTCTTGTTTAAGAAAATAGGATAATATATCTTTTAAATAAATTAATAAATGCACTAGTATTAAGTAATAAGTAATTAGTAATAAGTAGTAATTGTCCTATTTTAAACTGAAACATTGATTAACAGCTAATTTTTTTATTACTTTTAAAAAAACGTAACAAATAAATTATAATGATTTTATTGATTTAACGAATAAATTAAAATGAATAAATGTAAAAAAAAAAATACATGCACTAAATTAACACAATAAATTAAGTTTTATCATGTTTAAAAAAAATAGGATAAGATGTTAAGATTGAACTACTTTAAATTGAAACATTGATTAACTGTTAATTTTTTAGCACACTTTTTTAAAGAAATAAAATATAATATATAATGAATTAGGGATGCACGATATTATCGGCACGACATCGGAATCGGTCGATAAACGCTTAAAATATAAAAATCGGCATCGGCCGATATGAAAACATTATGCCGATATGCCTTGCCTATCAATTATATGATAACGTGTTGATATGCGCCTGCAATAACTCACGTGTGCAAGGAGTGCTACAGCGATAAGACCATGTCAGCACTGCAGTCATTCTTCAAGTGAAAACAAGAAAATACATTGCATGTACAGTGATTTATATTGACCGTGGGGGCGCTGTTGTTACACTAATACAATGAAAAGTAGAATACACAAATAAATTGAAGTTACTTCTTGTTCTGAATAAACAAATCAGTAATGATGTCATAAATCACAAGCATGACACTTGTAAATTAAATACTTTTATATACAGTGTATTAATCTGTAATACAATTTTACGAAATGGATAATGAAAAATAATCCAAGGAGCTCTACAATATTTGTAGAATTAAAAGACAGCATCAATGGATGTCATGCCACCCCCACTTCATGTGCACAAACGTTAAATCCAAAAATACAATATTTAGGTTACAGCTGCATCTGGGGTGAAAAATTACTGACTTTATTATTGTTATTTTCAGAGCTTTTAATATACTCTCATCATAAAAAGAACTTTATTAACATTTATTTATCTTCAACAAGAATCCTTTTATTAAGGATACCTCAGAAATCTGAAACCAGAATGAAAAAAAATAGTTTTTGCTCAAAATGGTGTTGTTTCCAAACAAAGGGAAAAAATAAACATATATCGGCATCGGCCAAAATGAGCTGAAAAAAATCGGCATATCGGATATCGGCAAAAATCCAATATCGTGCATCCCTATAATGAATAGTAATCGTAGTGCTAATAATAATTGCCCTACTTTAAACTAACACATTTAGTAGTTGTTCATTTTTATCATGTTTAAATAAAAAAGTCAGTATTCATGTTTGAATGGCATAAAGCCTCACTAGCTAAAGGGATAATCTTTAGCGTCTTGCATCAATGCACCAAAAGCTATTTTACCATCTGACGCTAAACTAAAGGAAATGTAATTTCATTCAGGTGTATTTCACTTTAAATAATGCGTTTTCTAAATGAATAAATGCATTAAGGATGCACGTGGAGCTGCTGTCTCTGCCTTTTCTGTTGTCGTAGTTTGGTTTCCACACTTCAGGGTAGCGCTGTAATTGCTTGACCTTCATCCTTTTGTTCGGTTTCTATTTGCAAACCTTAAAAATGATTTTTTTTCCATCTCTGCAGATGCAGGCTGGCTGAATGCTGCATTGATCCGTCTTTTGTTCCAGAGTTAACTTATTTTTCAGTCAGCCTTACAATAGTTGTTTTGCTCTCTCTGTGAATATTTAAATGAACCGATATCCTCATCCAGCCGGTTGTTTTGGAAAGTGTCGCGTCTACTTTTAGCGTGAGAACAGTACAAACAGCAAACGCTTGTCATAGATGAATGTGTTTTCCTCACAGTGGCATCTCCAGTCTCTGGTGGCCGCATATGATGCTAAATAAAGATGAGTGATCGACTTCCTAAACCTTAAAGTCTCTCTCTCTTTCTCTCAGGTCCCCCATTGCCGAGTTCCTGTTATCTGGTGGACCCAGTATGACTTGGCTGGTTGGGAATAAGTTAGTCACCATTACAACCAGCGGCGGGTCACGAACCCAAGCCCTTCTGGGTCTGGACATGGTGGAGAGACCCGGAGGAGGAGAAATGACCAGGTTACAAACATTTAAACACAAAAGACCTTGTTTATGTCCTCAGTCAGTGAGTATCTTACCATAGGTTTTGGACATGATGAGCATGTTTTTTTTTTAAAGGGTTTTTATAGTAACATTATTACTATCACTATACCATGGTCCTACACAGTACTTTTTGGGGAGGACCTTTTATTCCCTTCTTGTTCTTTAAATCTATTTATATCTGCTTTAGACTTACTCTAACTCTGGAATATGACAATTATTAGATATGAATTATTTAATCCCCTTAAAGGGTTAGTTCACCCAAAAATAAAAATGATGTCATTAATTTCTCACTCTAATGTCGTTCCACGCCCGTAAGACCTCCGTTCACCTTCACACACAGTTTAAGATATTTTATATTTAGTTAGAGAGCTTTCTGTCTCCCCATTGAAATTGTATATTGTACACTATACTGTCCCTTTCCAGAAGGAACAGAAAGGCACTACGACTTTATTCGGCATTGTCTTCTCTTTCTGGTTTGTTTTCAATCCACGTTCGTGACCCAGAAGAGAAGACAATGCTGAATAAAGTCGTAATTTTTGTTATTTTGGGACCAAGATGTATTTTCGATGCTTAAAATATCTTTAACTGTGTTCTGAAAATGAACAGAGGTCTTAAGGCTGTCGAATGACATTAGGGTGAGTCAATTACATTTTTGGGTAAACTAACCCTTTAATGGGATTTTTCTTTTTGGGAATGTTTGCCACAAGATGTTTCGACACAAACAGGAAAAGGAAGATGTGACTGTGTTTACTTAGTCTTGTAAGCGAGTCTAAAGATGGGACTCTGAGTGGAAAATGTAAAGACAAATCCATATTATATGACTCTTCTGCAGGTCAGACCCGTCTCTTCACACGCGGCAGGCGAAAGAGGCTCCGGCTAAACTGGAGTCACAGTCGGGCCAGCAGATCAACACCAACACTCGCACACGAGTCCGCTCCATATCAGGTGCTAATGCACACAAACACATCCTCAGCTCCCAGATCCAGTTAAACGGCCCCTATCCCACACTTTTCTGAAGGTTTTCTTACTCCAAAAAGTGTTCATGATCATTTTCCACAGTCCGACCCATAAAATTAAATAGTCAGATGTACCTTTAAGACCTCTATATATAAATAATTACTTTCATTACTTTCTTACCTTCCATGTGAAACCATTAATAGTTTCTTAGCCAAGTTGCCAAGTTTCGGTTCCCATTGACTTCCATTGTATTTTTGTCCATAAAATGGAACAAAAATGGCTCGCTTCCCGCAACTCTTTCAGTTTTTAGAGTTGGACTAGTTTATAAGAGCACAATTATGATCATAATGAGGCTGTAAAAGCGGACTGAGTTTACCTGTTCGGTGTGATGACGTTTAATCTCCTCGACAGATTCTAGTCTCATTTAGCAACCGCTTTTTTCCAAGATGAAAAATGTAAATAAATATTAGTTAACTTTCTAAAATAGAAATGTTGTTTTGGCAGTGAATAAAAGTTTGTTGAAGTACTAAAATGACTCAAATTTAATAACTAAAGGCATTAAAAAAAACGAATAAAAATGACAAAAGCGCAGCAACATTACTGAGACACGGGTAAAAGGGATAGCTCAACCAAAAATAATCTTGGTAACCCAACAGTTGACGGCACACATTGACCTTCATATAATTTTTTTCATACTGTTGAAGTCAATAGCAACTCTTTGGTACTCTTTCTTATTCTTCACAATATCTTCTTTTTTGTATAATAGTAGTAGGAGTATATACTAGTTCTCAAATCTAGATTGGCATGATTTTTCAAGTACTTATTCTTTAATTTCTCTCTTGAGGTGGCCATGCTCTGCGGGCCGGTCCAGCTCACAGTCTGAGTCCCCTGGTGGCGTCTCCAGAGGGGGAGTACAGCGGCCCCCTGCCTCTGCCCGGCCCCCCGCTGGAAGTCCTGGGGTCCCAGAGGGGAGTGGAGGACCACGCGCCCCCCTCCACCTCCCAATCCTCGCCGCCCTTCAAAGACAAGTCCAGCCTGGCCGAGTTTGTGCCCATGTTGACGCAGGGCTGGGCCGAAATCTTCATCCGCAGACCCTCAGGTATCACAGACGCCGAAAATATCAAGTGAAGGGGTGGTCGTTAAAGGGATATATATCATTATCATATATATCAAATATCATTAAAGGGATAGTTCACTTTAAAATGAAAATTCTGTCATCCTTTACTCGCCCTCAAGTTGTTTCAAAAAGTAGGAAAAAAAATACTATTGAAGTCAATGGCTCCAGTTAACTGTTTGGTTACTGACATTTTTCAAAATATCTTCCCTTGTGTAAGAAGAAAGAAAGTCATACAGGTTTAAAACAACTTGAGGGTGAGTAAAGGATGACAGAATTTACATTTTAAAGTGAACTATCCCTTTAGTCCAGCCTGGCCGAGTTTGTGCCAATGTTGATGCAGGGCTGGGCCGAAATCTTCATCCGCAGACCCTCAGGTATCACAGACGCCGAAAATATTAAGTGCGTTTATTAACGAGAGGTGGACGGTAACGAAGTACATTTACTTGAGTACTGTACACTGCAAAAAATGCTCTTCTTACTCAGTAATTTAGTCTTGTTTCCAGTCTAAATATCTAATAATTCTTAAATCAAGATGCATTTACTATACAAGTAAAACGACATAAGATATTTTTTCTTGTTTTGTTGGAAATAAAATCAAAATGAAGAGAGTTTTTGCTTAAAACAGGCAAAACTATCTGCCAATGGGGTGAGAAAAATAATAATAAGAAGAAAAAAAATTATCTTGTCATTTTACTAATCTAGTAAATGCATCTTGATTTAGGAATATTTCGATATTTGGACTGAAAACAAGTGAAAAATACTAAATTAGAAGAGCATTTTTTGCAGTGGACTTAAGTATACTTTTTAAGTATTTGTACTTTTCTTGAGTATTATTTTTTCTGTCAACTTATTACTTTTGCTTCACTACATTTGAAAGACAAATATCGTACTTTTTACTCCACTACATTTCTATCAAGATCCTCAAAGTCGAAAGTCATAATTAGAAAGTATGTTTCAGTTTTCTGAAAAGATTAGTTTAGTTGGCATACACTTGATGCATGTCTCAAAATGTTAAAAATGTAAACGTCTAGTGCGTTCGTCCTTAAGGGTCCCGTTCTTCGCGTGTTTTCGAAGCTTTGATTATGTTTACAGTGTGCAATATAACATGAGTTCATGTTTCGCGTGTAAAAAAACACAGTATTTTTCACACAATTGACTTATCTGTACAGCGCTGTTTCCTCTGTCCTAAAAACGGCCTGATGATTTCCTTGTTCTCTGAAGTCCCGCCTTCAGAAACACGTAACAAGTTCTGATTGGGCCAGCGCCTCCCGTGTTGTGATTGGACAGCAGCTTAGCACACTTTGCCCTGAAAGGTCCCGCCTCTTACCATAACGGGGAGATGCAAGCGCTCAATGCGCGCTCTTATCCTCGTGGGAGAGCAACGAGACCACGCCTCCTATTTTGCGTGCTCTTGTGGGCGGAGGGTTCGTCAACAAACGGTTCTAGTGACGTCATTACAGCAGGAAGTGCAGCGGTGTAGTCCAAACCGGCCGTTCGCTGTAGGCTTTGAAAGGGAACTTCTGTTAAATAAAATATCTCGCTTGGCATTGATTTTTGAGCGTTATCATTTTACAGGTATTATTTATGCTCTAACAGCAACATTACACACTAACTAAAGTTTGAAAGATGGAATCGCGAAGAACGGGACCTTTGAAGTGACAGCAGCTTTGTAACTTTTATACAAGTATTTAAAAAGTTAGTCATATGCTAGTATGTCGGATGGAGCGTCACTGACTGGATTAAACCATGATGGCAAAATGTGCATTTATACAACAATAATAAAATAATGCGTTGACATAAAAAAGGAAATTTACTTTTGATACTAAAGTACTTTTAAAAACAAATTCTTCTGTACTTTTACTCAAGTAAAAATCTGTTTTTACAACTTGTAACGGGGTAATATTTGACCAGCAGTGCTTTTACTTTAGCTAAAGTAATAGAGTTGTGTAGTTTGTCCACCTCTGGCATTAACCTTGGCCCGGGTCTGTAATTATCGCCCACTTGCTCTCAGTTATGACACATTTGTGCAAAGCACTAAAAATGTAATCATAATAACCCCTTTCCAAGGGCATTTCAGCGGCGCATGAGCGCACATGCGGCCCGCAGGGGCTGCCGTGCCATTTTGAAAGTTTCATAATAGTTTGACTCACACCTGCCGTGCCCACGGGCCTGATTTTCCGCATGCTGCTCTCCTCCGCCCCCACCTCTAAATGAAGAATAGCTCGGGAGCATTTCGCTGAGTTTTATATTTTTGCACTAATTACAACGTGTCCTTGAATGCTTTGCTTCTTGAAGAGTTACACAGGACGTGATGCTTCTTCAATAAGACTCCTGAGGATTTCACAGTGTTGCTATTGTGGTTTTCTTCCTTTCTCGATTTGTCTGTCACGTTTTCTCTCTTTCTTTCACAAGTCTTGCTTTATAGAGCTCTTGCTGTACTCTCAACGGCTTTTATGCGTTTTAGTTTCAGTGTTTTCTTATTTTTTTAACCTTCCGATCTTGCTTTAACTCTCTGTCATTGTTGAGTTTATATGATGAGAAATTCTGTAGTAGTAATGAAATACAATAGTGCAAATAAACTAGTTGTTTATGTTATTAATAGAGTAATACACATATGGTAAAATATATATATATATATATATATATATATATATATATATATATATATATATATATATATATATATATATCTTTTTTTTTTTTTTTTTTTTTTTTATAAATGTAAATTTATATTAAAATATAGCTGCAAGCAGAAATTATTGGGGCCAAACACAACATAAGCAAACAAGGAAGCTAGCAGCAGACCAACTGCAAAAGGAGTGAAGACATTTGGAGATCATTTACAGTAAATCAATACATTGAGTTTTATAAAGGCAATTTCCTGTTTTGTTTAATTAAGTAATTAAACAAATTTAATTTTTTTGTGTCCCCAGAGTGCCCCCATACATAGGCATGTCATATTCGGTTAAAATATGTTTTTTTTTTCACTTAAAATCAAAATTGACAACTTGCGAACCTGCTATTCCGATTGTCCTACGGTGTTTTCATCTCGATTGGACTAACAGGTTTGAATATATTCACAAAGTTGTTTAAACGCTAAATCACAACGTTGAACAAACCATAAGGCGAAACCAAGCATGTTTGGTGTAATTGGACTCGAGTGTAATGAGGTGACATTAGAAAAAAAATCTGAAAAAAAAATCCAAAGCTATAAGCATGTGAATATTTGATTTGGCTGGAAACGTCTCAGGCTCCTTCAGGTCATTGTGCTGATGACCCATACAGAGTTTCGTAATGATATACTAATGCGTTCATGAAATACAGCATTTTAATACAAAATTCAAAATGGCCGATATGGAAAAAGCATGCTGCCTTGAATCCAATGAGACCACTTTTAGGGCAAATCATTCAGAAGTTATAAGCAAAAATAGCCATTTGTCATATCTCCAGACCAATAGGTGATGCCGAAACGCAGCGTGTATCCTCAGGTCATGCTTGTGATGATCTGTATTAAATTTGGTCAGAATACAATGAAGCGTTGCGGAGATACAGCCCTATGTCTATTTCCACAAGCTCTACATAAATGTTATTCAGAAACACTTTGAATTGTCTAAAATTCCATAACTTTTGGGTTGGTATTGTCTGAAGATGATCTGGTTAGATTTGTGTGAAAATCGGATAAAGGAGAAGGAGGAGGGGATCTAGTAGGAGTTCAAAAAAGTCTGGGTTTTTTGGCTGAAAAATGACTCAATCGAATTGTGTTGAGCCAGGGAATTAGAGGAATTATTTATTTATTTTTCTTAAAATGATTAGCACAAATGTAAGTGCAGCTTTAGACAGTTGGTATCACGAGAGCGATTGAGTTTGAGACTACAAACTTGCTAAAGTGTTACTTTTTCCTATCTAGGCAGGAAGTGACATCACACATTGTGATCCTTCTGCCTTCTTTATTTTTCATTCAACACGTGACATAAAGAGACCTCCTCAACTTTTATTTTAGTTAAAAATTATATTCTGACCTTCAAATATGTACAAAAAATATTGCAAATACGTGATATTAAACCAAGTAAACAGTCGTTGATTAAAAATATGCCAAAATAAAATCAAGTAAAGTGTTTATTCATTTATTTATTTACCCTTTCTCTCTGTATAAATAACAATCTAAATGGCTCTGGTGCCTCAAGGCAATAAACCCATCCGAATATTTCATTAGTGTCTCTGTGTAATTGAGTTCGCTGGATGTGTGATGCTGGGTGGGCAGATGCTGATGCAGATGTTGGTTAAATGGATAAATGGGCATAGCTGAAGGTGTGGACAGACAGCTGGAGGTCTTAACACGACGACATCCTCTTTTGTGTGTGTTGGTTGATGAATTCCTCTCAGGTTAAAGACAAAATGCACTCACTTATGCTCTTAAACTCTGTCGTTTTAATATGTTAATGAATGTGGCATTGTTAAAGGGTTAGTTCATCCAGTAATGAAATTTATGTCATTAACTCCTCCCCCTAATGTCGCTCCACACCCGTAAGACCTCCGTTCATCTTCACACACAGTTTAAGATATTTTATATTTAGTCTGAGAGCGTATGCAAGTGTATGCACACTATACTGTCCATGTCCACAAAGGGAATAAAAACATCATCAGAGTAGTCCATATGAGACATCAGTGGGTTAATCAGAGTCTCTTGAAGCATCGAAAATACATTTTCGTCTAGAAATAACAAAAACTACGACTTTATTCAGCATTGGCTTCTCTTCTGGGTTTGTGTTCAATCCTGAAATAAAGATTAAAACGGTTATGAATCAGTGAATCGATCAATGATTCGGATCGCCAGTGTCACGTGATTTCAGCAGTTCGACACACGATCCGAATCATGAATTAATACGCTGATTCATAACCGTTTGAATCTTTATTTGAGGATTGAAAACAAAAGCGAAAAATACCATCATATTACGCTACGCACATACAGCGAGTGCATTTAGCCCAGAAAGCAGCATTGTTTTGGATGTTCAATATGTGTGCCATTGTGCAATATACAATACAACTCAGGTTGTGAACTAGCCTGACGTGGTCATACTCAACTCTAGTCAGAATATGAGTCTGCTGCTCCATTGGGCTGTGATTATGGGGCGCGTTTCAACCGAACCAGGGAAGACCTCAATTGACCTACAACCAATCAGAGCAACGGAGAGACACATAATGTTAGTTTTAAAATGTCAACAGAGCTCAACTGCACTGTGTTGCCAAGTCTGCGGTTTCCCCGCCGGTTGTTTTCTATATCCGCGGGTTGAAGCGACCTCAATTATGTGATATATAGACCCAGGAATGCGAATTTTAGAGGACAACCTTGCCAAAATAACACACATTTTACCCCCCAAACGCCTTTTTTCCCCCAGAGATCCCCCTGAGAAGATATTGGTCTTGTTTTGGGCTAGTAGTTGGCGGGTTTTGTTGTAAAAACTTGGCACACTCGGGCGCTGGAATAAACAATCTTTTCTGGTGTTGTAAAAAGAGTTTAAGGACACACAGAGTACTTACCCAACATGATCATCATTTTAGAGAGGAATAGTGAAGGTGAATGCAGATACGAACAAGCTCTCCGTTTAGGATTCGAAACAAATATAATCCAAGCGCCTTTGATGACGTGGATGAGTACGTTACCGTTTATCATCTGTCCGTCATCGTCTAAAGCCCGCCCTGATGATCTCATTGGCCCGTGGTAACACTGTGAAGCGGCTTTGAAACAATCGTCATTGTAAAAGCGCTATACAAATAAAGTTGACTCGACTTGACTTGAGATCAAGATCCTATAGTTCAAGTCCAGACCGAACTGTCTGAGCTCAAATGTTTTGGGCGGGGCTGAGTTTGGCTGGCATCCAGGCTAGTTGTGAACATTATCCCTATGCCTTTAGGTTGAACCAAGCAAAATTAACTACAAGTGTGAACACACCTAAAAATGACTGTCCAATTGTCATGTATATGACTGCATTTAAATCATAAGTTGTCTCTGCTCAGGTAACACCAGCTGGCTGATGTGTCTGGAGAACCCTCCGAGCCCCTTCTCCTCTGAGCTGGGCAATCTGCCGCTGCAGGAGCTCTCCAGTGTGCTGATGGCCATGGACGGGGTGAAGGAACCCCAGAGCGATGCCCCTGCTGCCCCCAGTGATGGTCCCCAGCCGCAGGGGAAGCCCTGTCCCATCCAGCGCTCCAACACCGGTGAGCCAGTGTCTTTTTTACAGAGCTGAAATGGAGTTCGAAGAGTTGATTTTTTTTGCTAGCTGTTATATCAGGTGCTCCAGTTTTTAAAGAAAGTATAATGAGCTGTATAGCATATTTCCATACTACTGTGGCCTGTCGTGATTTATTGAGGAATCTTAGTTATTCAGTTATTTGAGATCAAATACATTTCAAAAGGGGCTATATGTAGATTTCAAAAACCATATGTGAAACCGTTGTGTACTACAGTCAGCAACTTATTGTTAAAGGGTTAGTTGACCCAAAAATTATAATTTTGTCATTAATTCCTCTCCCTCATGTGGTTGGACACCCGTCAGACCTCCGTTCATCTTCAGACACAGATGAAGATATTAGTGTTGAAATCCGATGGCTCAGAAAGGCCTTCATTGACACCAATGTCATTTCCTCTCTCAAGACCCATAAAGGCACTAAAGACGTCGTTACAAAGCCCATCTCACTACAGCGGCTCTACAATCATTTATGAAGAGAGAGAATAGTTTTTGTGCCCCAAAAAACTAAATAACGACTTATAAAGTGATACGCCGATTTCAAAACAAAGCTTTGAACCGGTATGAATCAGTGAATCGATTCATTTCATTGTTGTTTTATTAACACTCAACAGTCCAGAACAAACCAACTAATCAAAGGTGAACTCAACCAATCGCCACACAGCCTGAGAACAAGTGATGGGATGATTCCTGATTCAGGACGCTTTGATTTTTTTTGTGTCCTCTTTTCCTGAAGCTCTTTTCTCTTCCCTTTGCTCTTTTTCTTTCATCCACGAATTTGACCTGAAAGGCATATTTCTCTTCCATAGCAGCTCAGTTTCTGTCATCTGCTAATATATTCCCTTTATGCGTGTGATTTGAATTCGACTCGCATAAAAATATTTTGTGCGCCATGTAGATGAGATTGAGAATATAGTTGTAGAAAACGGACATTTCACTTTTATGTGAACATCTTTTATTCAACATCAGTATTTGAGGTTAAAAAGGAACATGAATGTCTAAGAAAAGTGTATTTTTTTAGATTTTGTCACTTGCTTTATTCAAGTTTTAGTACAAATTAATTTAAAGTACAAGAATGTTCATGTACAAACCCGATTCTAAAAAAGTTGTGGCACTTTGTACAAATTGTGAATAAAAAAGGAATGCAATAATTTAGAAAATCCCATAAACTTATATTTTATTCACAATAGAATATAGATAAAAGTTAACATAGCAAATGTTGAAAGTGAGATATTTTGAAATGTCATGTTGGCTCATTTTGGATTTCATGAGAGATACACATTCCAAAAACGTTGGAACAGGCAGCAATAAGAGGCCAGAAAAGTTAAATGTACATGTAAGGAACAGCTGGAGGACCAATTTGCAACTTATTAGGTCAACTGGCAACATGATTGGGTATAAAAAGAGCCTCTCAGGGTGGCAGTGTCTCTCAGAAGTCAAGATAGGCAGAGGTTCACCAATTCCCCCAATGCTGCGGCGAAAAATAGTGAAGTAATATCAGAAAGGAGTTTAACAGAGAAAAATTGCAAAGAGTTTGAAGTTATTATCATCTACAGTGCGTAATATCATCCAAAGATTCAGAGAATCTGGAACAATCTCTGTGTGTAAGGGTCAAGGCTGGAAAACCATCGTGGATGCCCGTGATCTTCGGGCCCTTAGATGGCACTGCATCACTCACAGGAATGATAATGTAATGGAAATCACAACATGGGCTCAGAAATACTTACAGAAAAGATTGTCGGTAAACACAATCCACCGTGCCATTCGCTGTCGCCGTCTAAAACTCTAGAGGTCAAAAAAGAAGCCATATCTAAACATGATCCAGAAGTGCAGGTGTTTTCACTGGGCTAAGGCTTATTTAAAATGGACTGTGGCAAAGTGGAAAACTGTTCTGTGGTCAGACGAATCAAAATGTGCAGATCTTTTTGGAAAATTTGGACGCCATGTCATCTTGTCCCTAAAGAGGACAAGGACAACCCAAGTTGTTCTCAGCGCTCAGTGCAGAAGCTGCATCTCTGATGATATGTGGTTGCATGAGTGTGTGTGGCATGGGCAGCTTACACATCTGGAAAGGCACCATCAATGATGAAAGGTATATCCAAGTTCTAGAACAACATATGCTCCAATCCAGACATTGTCTCTTTCAGGGAAGACCTTGCATTTTCCAACATGACAATGCCAGACCGCATACTGCATCAATTACAACATCATGGCTGCGTAGAAGAAGGATCCGGGTACTGAAATGGCCAGCCTGCAGTCCAGATCTTTCACTCATAGAAAACATTTGACGCATCATAAAGAGGAAGATGCGATAAAGAAGACCTAAGACACTTGAGCAACTATAAGCCTGTATTAGAGAAGAATGGAACAACATTCCTATTCCTAAACTTTAACAACTTGTCTCCTCAGTCCCCAGACGTTTGCAGACTGTTATAAAAAGAAGAGGGGATGCCACACAGTGGTGAACATGGCCTTGTCCCAAATCTTTTGAGATGTATTGATGCCATGAAATTTAAATTTCCCTTAAAATGATACGTTTTCTTAGTTTAAATATTTGATATGATATTTGATTTCTATAAAATATAGAAATTTGAAACTTCCACATTATTGCATTCTGTTTTTATTCACAATTTGTAAAGTGCTCCAACTTTCTTGGAATCGGGTTTGCAGTCTGTAACAATTTGCGCTCTAGCGGCTAATAAACAGAACTGCATGTGTCTTGCGGAAGAACATTGCAGCCGGAGCTATATCTCTCTTTTTATGTCTATGGCGAGTCACGCAGGGGCTGTGGTACCAGACCGGTCTAAAATAGTCCCAGTATAAACACTTATTATAATCAGGGTGAGACAAAAACACGGTTTGGAAAACAGATTTATGCTGTTTTCCAAATTATATAATTATATATAATTTCTCATTATATAATATTTGTAAATCTTGAACACAAAAAAAGTTACGGACAGCAGCTTTAAATAATAGAGTAATAAACCACAATAATTAAATTCATGTTAGGCAATTAATTATTTTAATGAATTTTATTATTTATATATTGTTTCAAAATTGTTTCATCTTTATTTTTGGATTAATTTTGAAATTAATTTTTTAAAGATTTTTAAAATGCTTAAGTAACTTTTAGAGGTACATTTGCACACAGAGGACATGCTTCAACTCTCATGTCTAAAAGCAGCCTGTTTTGTAAAGCCTTTCAGTGTCAAATCACATACTGAACCTGCTTTATGTGATCAGCTTGTGTTTGTGATCGGAGTGTCTTTGTGCGGGTTTGATCTTCAGATGGCTGTGCATGTATTAGAGTGACTTTAGGAGAGTTTCTAGACTAATCGCAGACACCGTAGACGCTCCTCTGCTCGTGGATCTGATACGGTTTGTTGTGTCGGCATGTTGTTAACGGAGCACATGCTGCGTCCCACAGATTCTGTTGTGCTGGAAGAAGGTGGGCGGAGCAGAGCAGCCGTGTCTCCAGCGGAGTCGAAGGAGCTGGAGGAGTTTGAGGCCGTCCCTTCTGAACCGATCTTCATGAGCACCAGTGGGACGCCAGCTGGGACGCTGAGCAGGGTGAGAGACGGACAGATCACATCAACACAATCATCATCCTATCATTTTGACATGTAGAATATAGTCATTTTTTATTGTTATCAATTTATAAATATAATAATCTTACCATTACATCTAGCCATTCAATAATTATTACAATAATAAAAAAAATCACAATATTAATATTTGCTATTTTTTGCTATTTTATTCACATTATTAATATTCATATAAGTATATTATATATAAACAATCACAATATTAGAGATATTATATGTATATATATATATATATATATATATATATAGAGAGAGAGAGAGAGAGAGAGAGAGAGAGAGAGAGAGAGAGATATAGAGGTGTGTGTGTGTATGCATGTATGTATAGGTCATGTGTTTATTAAATAGCTATCTATATTAGTTTATATTTTAATTTACATTGTAATATATATAATTTATATTATATATGTACATTAAAATATATACATTTTTTCGTATGTATTTACATCAATAATATTAATATAATTATATTATTTATTATCACAATATTATGTATATATGTATGTGTGTGTGTCAGAGGGAGTTAATAGTTATAATTATATATATATATATATATATATATATATATATATATATATATATATATATATATATATATATATATAAATGTATGTATTTGTATATGTGCGTATGCATGTATGTATATGTCATGTGTTTATTAAATATATATGTATATTAGTTTGTTATAGTTTATATTATAATATATAATATTTATATTATATATTTACATTAAACAATATATACATTTTTCATATGTATTCACATCACCAATAATCAGATATTTCTATTATTTATTAATAATCACAATATTATGTGTGTGTGTGTATTTATATATATATATGAACAGAATATATAAATAATATCATAAGTTTACTTATAAATAAAAATAATAATAAATGTGGTAATAATTATATAATATTAAGAATAAAATAATAATATTTCTCCATGTAATTTCTTGTCTATACTCTCAAGTCCTCCTCAACATCTAGTCAGGAGGATAAGTCGACCCTGGAGGAGGTGAGTGAAGGCGGTATCCCAATCGACCAGCCACAGGCCCTCTCCAGCCCTGGACCCCATGACGCTGACCTCACCTTCTCCCCAACCACCCTGAATAAGTCCAGCTCGTCCCCAGAGCTGCAGACTCTGCCCGAAGCGTTTATTAAAGCCCAGAGTGCCGCGGAAGGAGAGGTGCTCAGCTCCAAGATCCAGACAGTCCCGGCTCCGGTTGAGAGGGAGGCTTCAGGAGAGAGCGTTGGGTCCGCCGGCCCATCCAGCTCCAGCCCCAGTGTCTCCGTCTCATCCTCATCCACCTCCAGGATGAGACTGGAGTTTCCCACGGCCCCGACGGGACCCCTCTCTCCCAGCGGACACAGGCCCCGCGGACACACCATTTCAGTGTCTGCACCCTCGTCCCGCAGAGAGAGGAAGATGGAACGAGACTCGTACCACAACCGGGGAGGGCCATCCAACGCAGAGAAGAACTCAGGACTCAGTCCCAGGTGAAATTAAATCATTCTTCCAAAATCTTTCTACCTTCGGTTTTACACATTATATTTAACACAAGTGTATTCATGCAATTACCGTATTTTCATCACGTCGGAAAGGTCGCATGACGCAGGTGGAAGTGCCGACCCAGTGATAAAATAAACGTGCAAAGACTAAATCAAACGCCTTTACACAAACATGAGTGAGTCATCGAGTCGATTCGTTCAAACGCCGACTATCTTAATGAGTGAGTTATCGAGTCGATTCGTTCAAACGCTGGCCATCTTAATGAGTGAGTCATTGAGTCGATTCGTTCAAACGCTGACTATCTTAATGAGTGAGTCATCGAGCCGATTCGTTCAAACGCTGACTATCTTAATGAGTGAGTCATTGAGTCGATTCGTTCAAACGCTGACTATCTTAATGAGTGAGTCATCGAGCCGATTCGTTCAAACGCTGACCATCTTAATGAGTGAGTCATCGAGTCGATTCGTTCAAACGCTGACTATCTTAATGAGTGAGTCATCGAGCCGATTCGTTCAAACGCTGACCATCTTAATGAGTGAGTCATCGAGCCGATTCGTTCAAATGCTGACCATCTTAATGAGTGAGTCATCGAGTCGATTCGTTCAAACGCTGACTATCTTAATGAGTGAGTCATCGAGTCGATTCGTTCAAACGCTGACCATCTTAATGAGTGACTCATCGAGTCAATTCGTTCAAACGCTGACCATCTTAATGAGTGAGTCATTGAGTCACTTACCATATTTTCCACACTATAAGTCGCACTTTTTTTTCATAGTTTAGCTGATCCTGCAACTTGTAGTCAGGTGCGACTTATATATCAAATTTAATTCATACAGACTGACAAGAACAAACATTTACATCTACAGCTGCAAGAGGGCGCTCAATCCTGTAGCCTACCCCTGAAAAAAATTGTTCAAGCATTTGTGGACTCGTTCCTCCAGCTCTGGCCATCTTGCTTTCAGTCCACAATTAGCTTTCTGTTTTCTTCATAACAGTTAAAGTAACCTCTGCTTTTCCCTCACAAGTTCCTCACTCACTATAAACTTTCTTTCTTCTGGTCGATTATGTGTGCTTCTGCCCTAATGCGACTTATAGTCCGGAAAATACGGTACACTGAACACAGGCCACCGTTTTTAAGCATCTTTTATCAGTTATATGTTATACACTGCCATTCGAAAGTTTAGGGTCAGTCAGATTTCAAAACAAGAAAAGAAATAATTTCATGTTTAGAATATGTATTTAATTGTAATACAGTTTTTCATTTTAATGTTTTTTATCATTTATATACCATAACACAAAACTAATTTCATGAGAGTTAACTAAATTATGGTGAAAAAAATTCTTGGTTAAAACTTTGACGTGCAAATTTCAAGAGCCATTTATTAAAATGCACCCTGGGACTAGCCTAGAAATCTAGATGCACCCTAGCGGCAGCAAATCTAATCTGCCGTGAGTGTCGTCTAGCAACTCTCAATACCCTTCTGAGCTGTAAACGCCTAACTCTTGACGGTCCCATCACATCGTGTATAGAGTCGGTGGGCGGGGCTTAACATAATGACGCAGAGTTAACTTTTAGTAAACACAGAAGCTGGCGAACGGCGGTCTTTCGAATCAGCTTTGACCGCGACACTGGAAGACTTGGAGTTAAGCTTTTCTCTGAGAAAAGAACAAAGAACGGCACTGAAGTCATTCTTAAAAAGGGAAGATGTGTTCGGAGTTTAGCCGACCGGATACGGCAAATATATATTTTGTCTGTCAGCGAGCTCTGCTTCACCTTCGTTGCTCTGGTTGGTGTAGCGCTATCCTATCGCGTGCAGAGGGAGTTTGAAAGACAACCGTTTATCCGCCCCTCGGATTGAGCTGTCAATGATGAGTTTCCAGACCAAACATCTGGATGTGGGTCTGGCTTGTCAGGCTACCCTGGGACAGTAAATAGGCTGTTTTTTTAGCCTAAAGTGCATCCACCCTTAAACCACATCTACCCTGTGCTTAAACCCCATCTAGTGAGAAATAACATCACGCTCCTATGCCTCATCAATAACACAATAATACATAATATGAGAACCATATTCTCTTAGCCAACCTTCAACACATTATTTATTACTCACACATTATAAAAATACAGAAGATGAAGTGTTGAGTGGTTGCAGTTGCATCATGGATTTTTTTTTTTGGGTTGTCTCATTTATTTTGCAGATGTTTCACATTAAAAAGTTTATTGCATATACTTGAACTAAATACAGGGACAAAGCCCCATGTGGGGAAGAGCCTCCTGCACAATGGTGTGTTGGTTTCTGTTTGAAAACTACACCGCAATTCAAAACTATCGACAATCCATGACAGCGAGCGTCAAACGTCTCCGTCCATCACTCTGTGTGTAATGGATGGCGTAAGCGTCGTCTGATTTATGCTTAGCAAACGTTACTGCTCCTGTAATGTCTTTTTGAACGGCAGCCGTTTGAGCTCTCCTCACCAAGTGCTGCATTTTCCAGGAAAAGCAGAGTATTTTATAGAGAGTAATGATATGGCTGGAAAGCTTCATTATTTTTCATTACTGTCATCATCCATTGCCCCTGTTGACATTAAATCATCCTGCCTTCTTCACTCGGCTCATTTTGTAAAGTGAGGCGCTTTTTGAGTTTGAGCGCTTTTAAATTGTTGCCTTTTAGACTTAGAATTACTTGAAAATGACTACCATCCATCTTTGTGAAGTTCAGCGCTGCCAGAGTCTGGCGATCGATAGGCTTGTTTTCTTATTTATAGAGAGACATCCAGGAAATCTAGTGAGTTTCCCATAAACACTTTTTCTTTCATCACGGGCCCGTATCGGTCTCGGTCAAACTAAGAGATGTTGTCTGTCTTTTTCTTGAAACAGTTTACAGTCCATTTGAAACTGTTGTGAGCAGATTGTAAGATGTTGGGTATAAGGCATCTCCGTTTGGATAAAGTCACAATCACTTCCTAATGAGGACTGAAGCTCCCTGTCACTCAAAAACCATTTCCTGTATGGATGATTATACCGTATTGTTCAGAATATGATGTTTTTTTTCTCTTACATTTGAAAAAAGGGTTCGTCTTCTATTCAGGGTCTAGAATTGTACATCAACAATACACCAGCAACGATAGGTGGCACCCAGACAGACAGATCACAGACAGACAGATTAAAGACAGACAGGCAGACAGACCAAAGATAGGCAGACAGACAGACAGACAGACCAAAGATAGGCAGACAGACAGATTAAAGACAGACAGACAGACAGATTAAAGACAGACCAAAGATAGGCAGACAGACAGATTAAAGACAGACCAAAGATAGGCAGACAGACAGATTAAAGACAGACAGACAGACAGATTAAAGACAGACCAAAGATAGGCAGACAGACAGACAGACCAAAGATAGGCAGACAGACAATCAGACAGACAGACAGACAGACAGACCAAAGGAAGACAGACAGACAGACCAAAGGAAGACAGACAGAGACAGACAGACCAAAGGAAGACAGACAGACAGACAGACAGACCAAAGGAAGACAGACAGACAGACAGACAGACCAAAGGAAGACAGACAGACAGACAGACCAAAGGAAGACAGACAGACAGACAGACAGACCAAAGGAAGACAGACAGACACAAACCAAAGGAAGACAGACAGACAGCCCAAAGATAGGCAGATAAAGACAGACAGACAGACAGACAGACAGACCGACAGAACAAAGATAGGCAGATGAAAGAGAGACAGATGGACAGATAGACCGACAGACAGACAGACAGACAGACCAAAGATAGGCAGATGAAAGAGAGACAGACGGACAGATAGACCGACAGACGGATAGACCAACAGACGGATAGACCGACAGACAGACAGACAGACAGACCAAAGATAGGCAGATGAAAGACAGACAGACAGACAGACCAAAGATAGGCAGATACAGACAGACAGACAGACAGACAGACCAAAGATAGGCAGATGAAAGACAGACAGACAGACAGACCAAAGATAGGCAGATACAGACAGACAGACAGACAGACCAAAGATAGGCAGATGAAAGACAGACAGACAGACAGACCAAAGATAGGCAGATACAGACAGACAGACAGACAGACAGAACAAAGATAGGCAGATAAAGACAGACAGACAGACAGACAGAACAAAGATAGGCGGATGAAAGAGAGACAGACGGACAGATAGACCGACAGATGGATAGACCGACAGACAGACAGACCAAATATAGGCAGATGAAAGAGAGACAGACGGACAGATAGACCGACAGACAGACCAAAGATAGGCAGATGGAAGAGAGACAGACGGACAGATAGACCGACAGACGGATAGACCGACCGACAGACAGACAGACCAAAGATAGGCAGATGAAAGAGAGACAGACGGACAGATAGACCGACAGACGGATAGACCAACAGACGGATAGACCGATAGACAGACAGACAGACAGGCCAAAGATAGGCAGATGAAAGACAGACAGACAGACCAAAGATAGGCAGATGAAAGAGAGACAGACGGACAGATAGACAGACGGACAGATAGACCGACATACGGATAGACCGACAGACAGATAGACCAACAGACGGATAGACAGACAGACCAAAGATAGGCAGATGAAAGACAGACAGACAGACCAAAGATAGGCAGATGAAAGAGAGACAGACGGACAGATAGACCGACAGACGGATAGACCGACCGACAGACAGACAGACAGACAGACCAAAGATAGGCAGATGAAAGACAGACAGACAGACAGACCAAAGATAGGCAGATGAAAGACAGACAGATATATATTTTTAGTGTATATGAATATATACTTATATCATTAGTTCAGTGCTTCTGTGGTTAGTTAGTTGCACATCCTAACCCTGTCTTTCCATATTGTGTTAGCAGTGCATCATGTTTTCCATTCGATTATTGTCAAGGGAAGGTTTATTTTAAGTCCTGGCTTTTATTAGACTGGGTAAACCCAGCCCGATCTATCCTGCGTCCGCTACAAATTATTACGGGAAGCAATCACAAACTGGCTTATCCACCTGGCGCGATATTGGCGGGTTTAACACGATGACGATAGAGAAGCGTCTCTTGCACGACCGTCAATCCAAATCCTTTTAACCTCTCGACAATGCTCAATGGCGTCTTTAGTTTAGCCAACAATCGTTGGAGTGGGTGTAAATACTACTCACTTTTATTCGTTTTTTTGCAAAACCTGCATAAATTGCTCTCTGCCATTGCTGCTCCTGCAAACCGCTGACCAATGCTACAAACCAGCACGTTTGTTGACACATTTCCTGCCTGGAGTTTTCCCCTCTTGTGCAGTAGAAAATACAGAGCAGACTCCCCAGACTAATGTTCAATCTTAAAAGATTGAGCTTGGTCTGGTGGGAGCCAGACAAGGGTTTTATCCTAATTTGCAAAGTTGTGCTGGGCCGTTTTTAATAGGTCTCATGAGGAGGGGAGAGTGTTTCAGGACACTTCTCCTGCTCTGACCTCATGCTCCGCGATCGAGTGGAGTTGGATGCTTATCCTCTCCAAACTTCTTCACCTTTAACTTTGATGTTTTTCCTGTGTGATGAGGTAAGTTGTGTGTAGGCAGATGAAAGCTGTGTGAAGCTCGAGTGGGATTTTAAAGGTATCAGGTTTAATGTGCGCTTGTGTTGGAGTGGAGGATCAATAGATGGGTGCTCTACAGCAGTCTGACCTTTGCTCCTCTTCCCTCTGTCTGCAGCTTCGTCTTCCTGCAGCTCTATCACTCGCCGTTCTTTGGCAATGAAGCCAACAAACCCCTCCTGCTGCCCAAATCTCAGGTCAGGTGACAGTGTCTCTTTTACATCTTTTATAATTTGGACGAATCTCATGAAAACTTTAAGGTCATTTTACAGCGCAAATCAAAAGAGAGAAATAAGATATTGGTAACACTTTACAATAAGGTCTCATTTGTTAACATTAGTTTGCTTCTACAAACATTAGTGAAAGAATGTGTTGCTCTCAGGAGCTCAGTGAGCTCAAGTGTGGTACCGTGATAGGTTGCCACCTGTGCAATAAGTCCATTCCTGAAATTTCCTCACTGCTAAATATTCCACAGTCAACTGTTAGTGATATTACAAAGTGGAAGCGATTGGGAACAAAAATCACAGAGTGGGGTCAGCGCATGCTTAGGGTCACAGTGTGCAGAAGTCACCTACTTTCTGCAGAGTCAATAGCTACAGACCTCCAAACTTCATGTGGCCTTCAGATGAGCTCAAGATCAGTGTGTAGAGAGCTTCATGGAATGGGTTTCCATGGCCGAGCAGCTCATCCAAGCCTTACATCACCAAGAGCAATGCAAAGCGTGGGATGCAGTGGAGTAAAGCAGCCGCCACTGGACTCTAGAGCAGTGAGACGTGTTCTCTGAGCGACCAATCACACTTCTCTGTCTGGCAATCTCATGGACGAGTCTGGGTTTGGCGGTTGCCATGAGAACGGTACTTGCCTGATTGCCGTGTAAAGTTTGGTGGAGGGGGGATTATGGTGTGGGGTTATTTTTCAGGGGTTTGGCGTTGCCCCTTAGTTACATTGAAAGGAACTCTTAATGCTTCATACCAAGACATTCTGGACAATTTCATGTAACCAACTTTGTGGGAACAGATTGGGGACGGCCCCTTCCTGTTCCAGCATGACTGCGCTCCAGAGCACAAAGCGTCGGTCCATAAAGACATGGATGAGCGAGTTTGGTGTGGAAGAACTTGACTGGCCTGCACATCTGAGCTCAACCCGATAGATCACCTTTGGGATGAATTAGAGCCGAGACTGAGAGCCAGGCCTTCTCGTCCAACATCAGTGCCTGACCTCACAAACGCGCTTCTAGAAGAATGGCCAGAAATCCCCATACACACACTCCTAAACCTTGAGAAAAAGCCTTCCCAGAAGAGCTGAAGCTGTTAGAGTAGCAAAGCGTGGGCCAACTCCATATTAGATGTAATGTACATGTAAAGGCAGGCGCCCCAAACTTTTGGGAATATAGTGTATGTGAGTTATATAAATACTATTTGTTGTAAATCATTTATTTAATGGAACAACATTTATTTAAAAATGTCTAGATGGGGCATTTTAATATCTGTTTTTTACTATACTTTTTCTAAATATAATGTTAATGGTGTGAAATGAGAGACATGTCTTTGTGAGATTCTTCCAAACACTTTTCATTGGCCTGTTTTTATTATTATTGGCTTATATTAATCTAGTCTGGTGTGGTGTTCACAGCTGATAGATCGTGCTGTTAAGGTCTTGGATCAGATGCCTCCGTATGACACTCACAAGATCGGTGTGGTGTTTGTGGGAGCCGGCCAGGTAGAGCCATCCTTCTCTTTCCAATTTGCTGTTTGAGATTGGTTTGTAGGAAGTCTTTATGATTTATGGTTGTTTTTTATCAGGCAAATAACGAGGTGTCTATCCTGTCCAATGAGTACGGCTCTAACCGGTACGCTCAGTTCCTCACGGGCCTGGGGAAGCTGATCCACCTGAAGGACTGCGACCCAGACCAGATCTTTCTGGGTGGACTGGATCAGTACGGAGACGACGGCGAGTTCACCTACTGCTGGCACGATGACATCATGCAAGGTCAGAGGGCATTAGTGTCACATCATCGTATTATTTATTAGTAGTAGTAATAGTAGTAAGAAATGGAAATAAAGAATGATTATTATTACTCTGTCATAACAATTATATTTGTTAGTAAATACTGTAGCTATTATATTGCTATATATTACCAAATAATTTTCTTAGTAAAACAACTATAAGAATATGTATTTTTAATTCTAACAATTATTTTATATTTAACATTATTAATATAATTAAATATAATATTACTTTTAAATATAATAGTAGTAGTAGTCATATTTATTATTTCTTGTTACTACTGCTATTACTAGCTAAGTTATTACATTATTATTAATATGAATAATAGTAATTATATAATAATAATTTACTATTAATACATTTTTAATGAAATAATTTATAAGAATTTGTTTTATTATTAATTCTGTATTTTTATTTCTTACTACTAACAGTAAAAGTAGCAGTAATAATAGCTAGTGGTGGTAGAAGTAAGAAATATAAATGAATTATTATTATTTTTATTATTAAGATATAGTATTATTTATAATAATCATAGTTATTAGTAATTATTATTATTTTTCTTTCTAATTATCAATTATTTTATATTATTTCTTATTACTATAATATTAATAGTAGTTGTAGTAATTATAATGTATATATATATATAGTTATATAATATTATTTTTATTTCTAAAGATCAATTATTGAATATTATTTCTTATTATTATAATAATAATAATAATAGCATTTGTAGACATATGAATAATATATATTTAGTTATATAATAATAATAACAATAATAATTATAATTATTATTAGAAAGTTTTAAGAAATAATGTACTAGCAAACCTTTTATGATCTAGTCAGAATTTCTTCACTCACTTTTGAATTTAAGCGACGATTATAATAGAATAATAGTAATAATTAGTATTATTCATTCTAATATTTATTAATTTAATACATATTCTTATTTTTATTCTTGTAACATTTTTTATTATTTACTATTAATTATCAAATTAATTAGTAAATTGTCGCCTTTGGCTTGGCTTGCTCAGTTGGGGACACTAAAATTATGATCTAAGTTATGCAACTAAATATACAAATAAAATTAATTAATTAGGTCTTAATTAATTCTATAAACTATAACTGATCTGCCAACATTGTTGCTATATGATGAATTAAAATAATCTGATATCATCACCGTTTTCTCCAGAAAGACTGTATAGCTGAATCAAATTGTGTTGCAATATTGTCCTGTTTGACACTGTGAAACAATCATCATTGTAAAAGCACTTTATAAATAAAGTTCATTGATTGATTGAATTATCATATTCCTTGAAAAAGCTAACACTTAGAAAACTCCAGGCAAACCTTTCACAAGCTCAAGTACGGTGAATAGACTTTATGCGCTTCAGTCATGTGATCCATTATGGAGTATACTGAGCTCATTATGGGAGGCGTCTGAGGACACTTAAGTGTTCATAAAGAGAGCGCCGAGCACGAGCTGGAAGCCGCCGCCGCCGCCGCGTCTGACTAATGCTGATGTTTTCTTCCCTCCGCAGCCATTTTCCATATAGCCACTCTTATGCCGAACCGGGAGAGTGACAAGGGCTGCTGCAATAAGAAACGCCACATCGGCAACGACTTTGTGGTGGTGGTTTACAATGACTCCGGGGAGGAGTACAAACTGGGCACCATCAAGGTGTGTGAGAGAGTCCGTTCACACTGCATTACTGGTTTTGCCTCATTCTGTCTTACTGAGCCATTTATCAAATATGACATTTTGTGTGTTGATGTTGACAGGGCCAGTTCAACTTTGTGGAGGTGCTTATAAAGCCTCTGGACTATGAGAGCAACCTGGTCACGCTGCAGTGTCGGAAAGGTTGAGATAAACCGCTTTCCTTCAGATATTAGTGTTATAGTGAAGCAGAAGTGACTGCATGTATGTGTTGTTGTGCTTTGCAACCCTGTGACTCCTCGTTCTCTCTCAGATCTGGAGGGTTTGGTCGACACCAGTGTGGCAAAGATCGTTTCTGACCGCAACCTTCCACTGCTCGTGAGACAGATGGCGCTGCACGCCAATGTGAGACTCCTCGGCTTACTTTGACTCAATGTTTTTTCATCCTTTGTCTTTTTTTCTTCTTCTTGTGTTTCACAAATCTTGATAGAGAAAAACATTTTTACATTTCCAATCCCCAATTCACTTTCTCTTTCACAGCTTGAATGGTCAAATACAAACACAATTATGTCAAAATCAGGGGTACACAAATCAAATACTTGAGTAAAAATACTAATAGCCTAATAGACTATTACTCCATGAAAAGGTTTAAGTAATCCTTTTCAATTTTTACTTGAGTAAAAGTACAAAAGTACTTGATTTTTAATATATTGTTTTGTTCCGAATATAAGACTTAGACTTAGACCGAGAGATGCTGCTTTCCCATCAGTCCAGCCAATTTAATATAAGACTTTTTTTTCTTAGAAATACATCTGGAAAAACGGTTTCATCTTATATTCAGGGTCTAGACTTTACATGTCAATAATAAACCGGTGGCGCTAAATACATGTAAAACGAGTGTGCCAAGAACTACGGTGTGACGGAGTGTAATATTAAAGGACCAGACGCTAACAGTCAAAGTAAAGCTTACCGTCTAAAGCCGCCTTTCCACTGCACACGACAAACGACCGCCGTCGGACCGGAAGTCATTCATTTCCAATGGAGAGTCGTACGGGGATTGCGTGGGGTGCCGACCATATGCGAATGCGGAATTTACGGATCCGTTTTGAGCTTCGGATGCGTTCAAATATTTGAACTTGAGCGACTACACCGTATGCGACACGCCGACCGGATGTGATGTATTCCAAAGTTGTCCAATCAAATCAGTGTGTGCGCAAGTTGAGAATTATTATTCTTTTTGTTTATCAGGTTTTATTTTGTTTTACAACCTTTTTAAAAATGCATAATAGATGAATATTAAATTATATATTTTTCTAAATAAATCTGCCGAATGGGTCGGGGTCAGCCGGTAATTGAAACACACACACACACACCATCATTATATTCAGTGTGTGAATAAGAGTAAACGGTGTTATTTAGTGCTGATATTAGATAGGTCAGCGGCTGCTGTCTGGCTCTTGTGTAACGATCGCTGCGCCGCTCGTGTGTGTGTGTGTGTGTGTGTGTGTGTGTGTGTGTGTGTCTGTGAGAGTGAATCACAGTTCACCTTAGTAATTTAACTTATGTGATCTAGTTTACTAGTTTGAGGCGGCTGGTCCGGTCCTATGGCTGTTGGAAGAATGAACAGATCAGAGAATAAATAAATAAAAACACTTAAAAGACGCAGTGTGTCGTCATGTTTTTGTCTACCGTATATGAGAAGGTTTCGATATGCTTCTAGAGAAGTATACAAATGAGACCGCAAGATATCTCCCATGTTGCCGTGTACGATCATAATAACATTTCCGTGCGACTGCCACTAGGGGGCAAACTCCGACAGTCGTGTCCGAATGTCGTGTGCAGTGGAAAGGCGGCTTAAGAGCCGCGTGACTGTCATGTTTGCGTGCCTCGCTGACGGGCCGAACTTCCAACATGCGTACATCGAAGTGAACTGTCACTATAGCAAATTTGAAGTTTCTATCTCTAAACAACTGTCCAAAGTTGCACTTACATTTATGCTAATAACTTCTGAACCGTAAGGGCTAGAGAATCCCCCCCACCCCACCCCTCTGATTCCTTGGCTATACGAATGCACCACATGACGTTTTCCATCATGATAATATTTTCTGCTAACTTGAACTTTATAAAAAAACGTTTCACAAAATCGTCTTCAGACCATGCCGACAAAAAGTTGATTCCTCAAACGATTCTTGAATTACGCACAAACTAATTTGACGAAGAACGGGCCAAAATGGACGCGAGGCTATATCTCTGCACCGCGTTAGCGTATTCTGATCAAACTTGGTGTGTGTTATGACAACCATGATCTGAGGCTACCTGCACCATCTCGTGACAGTGCCACCTAGTGGTCATGAAAAACGGCTATTTTTGCTTATAACTTTTGAACACTTTGGCCAAAAATCACAAAACTGTCTTTAGATTCGGTGCAGCATGTCGAGTAAAATGATACTTAAGTTTCCCATATCTGCCATTTTAAATTATGTTTTAAAATCCTTTGTATTAGCGTATCATTACAAAACTCGGTATGTGTCTTCGGCACCATGTCCTGACAGTACTCAAAAAGTTTCGTGGCAGCACCACCGTGGGTTCGTTTTTGGACATGAAAAACGCAAATACGTTTTGATTACGTTAGCCTACAGTAATGAAACCGATTCCTTGGGTCATCCCAAGAACAAAGTCCATGAACACCAATTTTGCCATAGTCAGCCGAACTGCCTGTCTGCCATTTTGATTTTCTTAAAAAAAAAGAACTGATTTTTTTTCCAATCTCCAAAATCAAATCATATCATCTTCAGACTGTGCAGACAAAAAGTTATGGATTTCGAGTTGATAGATATCAATCATATCATATGGTGCAGCAACGAAGCGATCCCCACCCCTAAACAAAAATAGAAGGATGTTTTTGACCTCTGCTCCATAGTTTGTCAGAACATTTTATGCAAGTCATTCACTCGAGAAAAGCATTTTAAACCATTTTCCCCAGTGCCAAAAACTACTCTCAAGTTTTTGGTTAGATACTTGGACTTTGAGTAAAATGTTCACTCCGTATCCACACTTTCACTTCAGTGTAATTTTCTAGTACATTTTAAACCCTGTGTCTATGGTGGTTGATATGCAAAAACCAAATCAGAGTGGTGTTTAATGCATAAATATGCTGTTTTTGTCAGGTGCAAATTGTCGTAATTTAAGGTGTAATTTATGTGTGCAGAGCGAGTGCAGTAATGATGATGATTTCAGTGGAAACCACTAATAAAGACGGTTTCTGTTAGCTGGGAAACGGTGTGTCGCACATAACTCTTAGCATTCGTTCTCGTTATGCAGCCTGTTTTTTTTTTTTTTTCTTGGATAGTTGAGCTCAACTCTTCCCACCTGCTGTGATAAGTGGAGTCGGTGTAATAAGGCTGTTCGGTGTGACTCACACACCCGCGCCTTCCTCCGAGACCCTAGAAATCACTGCGGGAAAGCGCAGCCCACTGCTTCTGCCTCCAATTAGCACAACATGCCACAAAATGGCCGGCAGGTCAGGGGAGGATAAATGCAAAACTCGGGTTTCACTCGGGACAAGGACTATTTTGGGCTGGATTAATAGCTTTCTTGTTGCCATGGTTACTATGAGACTTTACAAGCCTTTAAGGCCAATTCACACCGCACAGAAAAACGCCTTTGTCGGATTAGTGTGTGTTACTCCTGTCGGCGTCTGTGGCCGTTGGTCGGCGTTTGTTTTCACACAACTGATCGTGTGCGATCAGCATTTGTCTGTGGGGGCAGTGTGAACATGACAGTTATTACATTGGCTTGAGAAAACTCAAGAGCTACTTATTTCTATCTGTCTGTCTGTCTGTCTGTCCATCTCTGTCTGTCCATCTCTGTCTGTCCATCCATCCATCCATCCATCCATCCATCCATCCATCCATCCATCCATCCATCCATGTCTGTCTGTCCATCCATCCATCCATCCATCCATCCATCCATCCATCCATCCATGTCTGTCTGTCCATCCATCCATCCATCCATCCATCCATCCATCCATCCATCCATGTCTGTCTGTCCGTCCATCCATCCATCCATCCATCCATCCATCCATCCATCCATCCATCCATCCATCCATGTCTGTCTGTCTGTCTTTCCATCTCTGTCTGTCTGTCCGTCCGTCCATCCATCCATGCATCCATGTCTGTCTGTCTGTCTGTCCATCTCCATCCATCCATCCATGTCTGTCTGTCTGTCCATCTCTGTCTGTCCGTCCGTCTGTCCATCCATCCATCCATGCATCCATGTCTGTCTGTCTGTCCATCCATCCATCCATGCATCCATGTCTGTCTGTCTGTCCGTCCATCCATCCATCCATCCATGTCTGTCTGTCTGTCTGTCCATCCATCCATCCATCCATCCATGTCTGTCTGTCTTTCCATCTCTGTCTGTCCATCTCTGTCCGTCCGTCCTTCCTTCCATCCATCCATGTCTGTCTGTCTGTCTGTCTGTCTGTCTGTCTATCTATCTATCTATCTATCTATCTATCTATGTCTGTCCGTCCGTCCGTCCGTCCATGCATCCATGTCTGTCTGTCTGTCTGTCTGTCCATCTCTCTCTGTCTGTCCGTCCATCCATCCATCCATCCATGTCTGTCTGTCTGTCTGTCTGTCTGTCTGTCTGTCTGTCTGTCTTTCTGTCTTACTATCTATCTATCTATCTATCTATCTATCTATCTATCTATCTATCTATCTATCTATCTATCTATCTATCTATCTATCTATCTATCTATCTATCTATCTATGTCTGTCCGTCCGTCCGTCCATGCATCCATGTCTGTCTGTCTGTCTGTCTGTCCATCTCTCTCTGTCTGTCTGTCCGTCCGTCCATCCATCCATCCATCCATCCATCCATCCATCCATCCATCCATCCATCCATCCATCCATCCATGTCTGTCTGTCTGTCTGTCTATGTCTGTCTGTCTGTCTGTCTGTCTGTCTATGTCTGTCTGTCTGTCTGTCTATCTATGTCTGTCTGTCTGTCTATCTATGTCTGTCTGTCTGTCTGTCTATCTATGTCTGTCTGTCTGTCTATGTCTGTCTGTCTGTCTGTCTGTCTGTCTGTCTGTCTACATGCTAGCAATGTGTTAAATCTTGTTAGCAACGTTAAATTGTTAATAATGTGCTAAATCATTCTAGCAATGTGCAAAAATATGGGGTGCATCTCAATCAGCTCCCTAGTCCACTAGTCAGGGCACTTATCAGGGAGTCAGCCCATTGACTTATGTCCTGATCAGTGCCCTGACTAGTGGACTAGGGAGCTGATTGAGACGCAGGGTAGGTAATTCATGCTAGCAACATGTTATTAAAGTAATTAATGCGAACAATGTTAAAACATGTTAGCAATGTGTTAAAACATTTTAATTGATGTTTGCAATGTGCTAAAACATGTCAACAACATGCTAAATCATGCTATCATTGAACTAGTTCATACTAATTCTATCTGTCTATCCATCTATCTATTTTCTGATAGACTGTATTGCCTTCAAAACTTAAAGCTTTAAAACTACTTTAAACTGAAAACCTTCAAACTTTTAGGTCAGGCTTTCAAGTTTGTCTGTAGTTGTCAAAAAAATTAGAAATCCAACAACCGACTTGTTTGTTGCCGTTTGTCTGTGCGATGTGAATTGGTGTTTAGTAGACAGAAGTACTTTTAGTTTGGGAAATTTTTATAGAAATGTGTTTACCGTGGCGGCACAAAGTATAGTCCAATATACGCCGCTCACTTGTCGCAATCCAATCGACACGTTTTTTCTTGTTCAACATATTTCACTCAAAAATGTCACAATCTGGAAGGTGTTTCATGGCGACTTAAATCACTCTTAGATACGCACAAGTTAAAACGACTGTCTTAAGAGTATAATGTAATAGTTTATTCTTTTTATATACGCTGCTCGTTTGTTTTTGAAAGATGGCATCGCTGGTCCACCAGTGCAGGACGAACCCATCGGACGCGTACGCTTCAAAATGGCTGGCAAGACTGAGACACATCAAGAGGCTCAGGACCCGGGTGAGAGTGCTCACTATCATACATAAGTGTATTGCATATACAGTATGGATTGAATAATGCATTGTGGGATTGCTTTATTTTAGTAATATTTCTTATTTTAGTAATATTCCTAGATATCCTATTTATCTTAGTTATCCTATTTAGATAAGTTTATATATTTATTGTGTTTATGTGTTTGTAATGCATGGAGCATGTCATTTTTGTATTTTAGGTGCTTTTCTTGCTTAGTATTTTTGTCTTATTTCTAGTCAAAATATCAAAAAAATCTTACATTAAGAAACATTTACTAGACAAGTAAAAAATACTGTCTTGTTTTGGGGGAACAAATACTCAAAATTAAAAGTTTTTGCTTAAAATAAGATAAATAATCTGCCAATGGGGTAAGTAAAATAATCTTGTTTTCTGTTTGAATTGATTATTTTTCTTACCCCATTGGTAGATCATTTTGCCTGTTTTAAAGGTGCACTATGTAGTATTTTTGCAGTAAAATATCCAAAACCCACTAGGCCAGTGTTATATATTTTGTTCAGTTGAGTTCCTACAATATCCCAAATGTTTCCAACTATTTGTAAATTGTGAGTAAATTGCTATTTTAACTCAGGACCGGGACGTTTCAACACAGCGTTTGAGGGAGTCGCCTGTCGATCGCGTCATATCTGCGCTACCCTCGGTTTTATTCTGCAGGAGCGCTTTACTCTTAGCAGTGTGAACATGTCACAGCAGCGCCGAGCGAACGCACAGAGTAAGATCATAACATAATTTTAAACACACTTAAATGTATCTGATATAATAAACAGAGCTGCTTAACCTCAAAATCGTAACCGGAAAAAGCGGAAGTGCGGTCGCCCGGCGACTGTGCCCCGTCCCGTCATAATAAAAGTCCCGGTGTTCCCGAGCCGTGTGTTTGTGTAACAATCGCTCCAGCGGCCGTGCTCAGCTCCTCAACACTCGCTCCTGCTCTGCTTCACTACAGTAACGTTAATAACCGCATCCATCAACATGATTTCTGCCCGAGTCCTATTGTCCACCGGCTGTGAGGTGAAGACCACATGTCCCAAGATGCTGCGCTCACACCTGGGGTCATCAAACTTCACCTTTGTTTAGAATAGGCGCCCTCTAGTGGACGGAAAGTTGCATAGTGCACCTTTAAGCAAAAACTCTCTTAATTTTGAGTTATTTTTTCCCAAAACAAGACAATTACTTTAGCTTGTCTAGTAAATAATTGTTGTTTTAAGAATTTTTAGATGTTTGGACTGGAAACAGGACAAAAATACTAAGTAAGAAAAGCATTTTTTGCAGTGTGTAGTTTTTTGTGGTCTTTATATGTTCTTCTGAGACTAAAGATGAATTTCCACATGTGGATTTCTATAAAGATTTCTATTCCATTCCATTCTCTTGGCTTTTCTCCATCTATAGGCTCAGGAGGAGATCCAGTCGCGCCCCACTCATGGGATCTCTCTGACTCAGAGCCACGGCCCCATGCAGAATAAAGCGGCCCACCAGCCCTCCTCCGCCTCCGCTTCGAACCCGGACGCCGGCCAGAGGAAGAGGCTAGTGTCGACCGTCGATGATTTCACGGACTTTGTTTAGCGAGAGACCCATGATGTGTTTTTAACCGAGACCGAGAGATGCTGCTTTCCCATCAGTCCAGACGAATGAATCTTTTCCTGAAGGTGGAGGTTTGGTGTTGATAAGATTTCATCACCTTTACAGCGACCCATTGAGCCACCAGATCCGTTCAGCTGGTACGCAGCCTCACTCAATGCTGTGACTGACTGTATGAATGAATAAATGAATTTCACAAACCGCTGCTCTGTCTGCTGAAGGATGGATGTAAAGACGTGCACTGGCATTATTGCAAGCCATTTTTAGCAGTCCCGCAAAATTGCACACGGTTAACATGCTATCCTGGAGTTCTTCCCATCTTCATACACACATTTGTTTCTCTAGAGCAAACTCGTGCTCACACACTCAATCTCTCTGGTTTTTCTCTGAATATATGACATGTCTTTAATTAATAACCGTCCACACAGCAGTGCCAACATAACCTGCATAAACCACACAGTACGGCTTAATAGAAAACACGGACACACTTTACAATGACGTTCTATAGTTATAACATTAGATATTGTGAACAATTCTTAAAGCATTTAATGTTAAACTGCGCACATACTGTTCCCTTTTAGTTCATGTGATTTTCATAATGCAACTTTAAATGTTACAAATGCTTTACTCTTTTGAAATAAACACACATTAAGTGCTGTAAAAGCATTATTCATGTTAACTATAGAACATTATTGTAAAGTGTAACTGAAGACACGTATGAATCCAGTGTGCTTAAAGATTACTGTGACTTTACATATTTTAATTGCGGTTTACTTGTTTTCTGTCATTTGTGTGATGAATATTTCTACTCTGGAGTTTCTAATAGAACAACAGATTTGCAAAAAAACAAACACTAAAACGGTGAACCACATCATCAGATGTGTGTGCATGTTTGAGCTTCGCTACCAAATAAAATGTGCAAAAATACTTCTGCTCTTCAGTGTGTTTTTCTTTATTCTGTATAGATACAGTGTAGGATAGAAGTTAACTTTTTTAATAGAAATAGACAAGTTAATCATTTTTTATTTAATACCACCGTTCTACACTGCAAAAAAAATGCTTTTCTTAGTATTTTTGTCTTGTTTCTAGTTAAAATATCAAAAAATGCTTACATTAAGAAACATATACTAGACAAGTACAAATTGTCTTCTTTAAGGGGGAAAATTACTCAAAATGAAGAGTTTTGTCTTAAAATAAGCAAAATAATCTTGCTTTCTGTTTGAATTAAGATTATTTTTCTTACCCCATTGGCAGATTATATTCCTTATTTTAAGCAAAAACTCTCTTAATTTTGATTTATTTTTTGCCCAAAACAAGACAATTACTTTTGCTTGTCTAGTAAATAATTCTTGTTTTAAGAATTTTTAAATGTTTTGACTAGAAACAAGACAAAAATACTAAGTAAGAAAAGCATTTTTTTCAGTGTTAAACACAAGGTTGCTTTTCAATGGAGCAAATACGTCAAGTAAACAAAGAAAAACTAACGTTACACTATATATTCAAATGCTAATTGTTTCTCGTGGGGTCCTAAAGGATTTTCATAATTTACTGGGGCATTTCCGTCTGAATCTATCAGAATGTGTTTTTCTCAAACCACCCACGTTAAATCCCGGCCGAATTACCTTCTGTTTGTTGTTGTTGTTGACAATCACAAGGTCGTGTGGTAATTTAATTGCGGTCCGAATTCACATCTCTGAATTTTGAAGTGATACACGTCTGGAAAACTCACTGTTTAAATCCTTTTTGACCTCTGCGGAGCACCGTACAGTTGCAAATCTAGCCAACACCTTTACTGAAATACTGTAAATTATTTCACAAGAACAATTTTTGTGTATGTAATGTAATAACATTTCCGCATTTCCACATATTTAAAAAAAATTACATTCATAATTTTAAGATTGAAAGATAGACATGTTTGTTTGTTTTTACAGGAGATTCGATAACGTAATGAAATAATTAGGATTTTTTTTGTGCTATACATTATGAATGATTCTTATTATCCCAAGCATATGGCATTTTATTTATTGCAGACAAACATGTGACTGACCAGGTGAGCAGCATGTTCCGATGTGCAGTGAATAAATCGTGGTGGCATGAACACATTTTTTTGAAATTTTTTTTGGTTGTTGTTCAGAATTGAGATAATACATGATAAATCTTACCAAAAACCTGTTTTAGTCTCACCCTGATTCACTAAGTAAATATTTTGGACCTGGCTGGATGGTTTTTGTGGGAAATTGTGTACATGCGTCACTCGCCCGTGCGCGTCACTTCCGGGAATGTCGTTTAAAAACACTGCGAACACATCTATGGGTCTTCTGGTAAATAGCTGAGAGTGAGAACGCGACAGGCCAAAAAGCTAACAGATTTAATTGTAAATCATCATCTATGAAGGGTCATTTCATTACGACTTTTTGTAGCGCTATGCTGGAATTTATTTTCAAGTATGGTGTCTATTTATGAGTAAAAGCTTCAGTTATTCAGCTACATTCCATCTAAACTGGTTATTTCTTTTAAGCCTATATTATGGTTTTATGAGTAGTAGGATAACCGTATTCACAACCAAAATGTCCTTCCACAAATTCATTCAGTTTGTTAATGTACCTTTAACTATTACTCTAAACGAATCCTTCTCCTTGGGGGCAACAGTCCTGTAAAGTTTAGCTCCAACCCCAATTAAACACCTGAACCAGCAAATCAAGGTCTTACTAGAAACGTCCAGACTGGTGCTGAGGCACGTTGGAGCCAAAGAAAATTTGGCCATTTCTAATTATTGGAAGGGACTTGTCCCCCTCAACGTCTATGGTGGTTACGGCCCTGGTTAGAGCTAAACGCTGCAGGACAGTGGCCCTTCAGGAGCGAGTTTGGACACCCCTGTTCTAAACAAAAGAAAAAAAAATCTAACTCTTCCTCCTCTACTTTTTCTCTTTTCCCGCCCTTTTCAGGTTTCTGCTACTTTGAGTAATATCCAAATCTTTGTATTTAGGGCACTTTTTGCGTTTCTTTGCCTCTTCATGACAGATCGCTTCCTGTACTCCTCAGTTGTAAGTCACTTTGGATAAAATCGTCTGCTAAATGCGTAAATGTAAACAAAAGCATTAAATATAGCATTGTGTGGAGATGAGTTAAGTTGTTATTTGAAAGCTAGTGATTTCCCAGAGATCTCAAAGTGCAATGTAATGTTTCTGTTGTAGCATCAGTGAACCTTAAAAGTTAAATCAATATCATGAATTGAAGCCCCACAGGAACCAGAGACTCTCAGCTGTCAGACTCTTTATTTGACTTTGTCAAGTGCAAAAGCATGTAAAGCGAAGTGCTACAAAGTTACAAGTACAACAGCACAATACAACACAAAATGGCAAACCTGCAATCGACACTTTACCTTCAGAATTTAACACAAAAAAATAGGACTTTTACATTATTGCATGCAAGTTGCTTTTGGCACATGTGGCTGGCTTAAAAATGCCTGACTTTTTTTTTCTGACACCTAAAAGTATGAAATTTCAGCGGCAGTACTGTCCTGCAAAGAACTACTAAAAAGCCATTATATTTTAAAATGACTGTTTGTGCTGTGTGTAGTTCTGTTAATTATTTTTTTAAAGCAATAATTTCATACTTTTTGGTGTTTTTTTTCTTTTCTTTTGGTCAACGCCTAGGAGAAATGAAATATGCAGCAAAGCATGTGTGTGAAATGAGTGTACATACCGTCGTCCATTTTGTGTAATGAAAACAAAACAGAATTTCCTCAGTGCGGTTAAGGCAAATGAGATTTAAAAAATGCAATCAAACAATGCTAATACAATATTTACATCAGGGCACACCAATATGTACAGATAAACATGACCTTTCAAAATTTCATCTGGAATGGCCTGAATAAGGACGGTACTGTAGTGGATGTGACCTTTGACAGAATCAAAACTCCCTGTAGTGGATATGTTTGAACGCTTAAGCATCACTTCATCATCCAATCACTCTCAACTACTCTAATTTCATTATATGAGACCTTAATACATGTATCGATTGAAGCCAATACAAACAAACAAACAAAAAAATCCTGGTTTGAGATTTTACAAAAAGGGTCCCTGAGCGTCATCACGGTAAACAACATTATTTTAGTACTTCACAAGAGACATAAAATCAACACATTATAAAAACAATTACATGAAAATGAATGGTAATTAATATCCTGATGCAGCTTGTGTATAATACTCAAAGAGAATAGTTCTGGAAAGCTGTATGTGAAGAAACATTACATACTAGTTTAAGTATGGCGAAGCACTAAAGCTTGACATTGAAATAAAGTGCTAAGTACAAAAGAAACTTGAGTTAATCTCTTGTTACTTGAGTAGCAAGCTTTGGCAAAATTATACGGAGAGTAATGCTGTTGTAACTATCTCTTATGTTCGTACCAAGCTTATTTTATTATTTCTGCAAAACATTTCAACTAAAATCACACCGATACCATCACAATCATTCAATTTATATCATTCATTGTATAACATCAATACAAAGTGCTTTTTAAATTAGATTCAAAACATCATAGAAGGCAGCAACAAACACTTCCATATCATAAGCTGACTTTTCATCAATTAACAAACTACTTACAATAATAATGCTTCATGGAACATAATTTTTACCTGCTGGAACAATAAATCCTCATACAGAGAATTCTGGGTGTTGTGCTTGAATGAGGGACATACCTTTGTCTTAATGCTCTCTTAACTTTTCCCTTTATCTAACTTTTCATCTCCTACTATTAATGTATACCAAAATTGTTGTCTCACTTTGACATCGTTTCCCTTCTCTCGGTTTTACTCCTATTTTACTTTTCTTTTACTCTATTTTACATTTCTCTCACTCGCCCTCGGGTCCATTTCACTCTGCATGTCAGCTCCATTCCGAGGTTTTTCAATTACGTTGGAAGAAATATATGTGAAATGAGGATTACTAGTTGTTTAGCACCCTGATGGCCTCTTCAGAAGTATATTAGTGTGTGTATATGTGTAGGTGTGGAAATCATACAAGTCCTTGTATTTTCTGATGCGTGTTTGCGTCTATTTTCTTATATTAAGAAGCATGAATTATGCACCTCGAAGTACCTCGAAGCTCTATATTTATGGAATGGCAACAATTATGTACCTGCTAATCTAGATGTGTCTTATGCCTTTTTGTGTGTGAGTTTGTCAGTGTGAGCCCTTTCTGAATAAGTTGTGCCTATTCTGCATCAATGGGCAATACATACACCCATGACCTTAGCATAGCTTCCTTCAACAATAACACAAAAAAAGAACACTATTCATCAAAAATAACTAAAAACATTGCATGACAAGTACCATCAAGCGTAAGCCATCCTGCATCAACAGGCAAGCTGTTGTAGTCCTTCATAGTCTCTTTCAAGAGTTTGTTTTATTGCTGCGACAGCACAAGGTGTGCTCTTGTCGGTTTCAACCCAGTTGACCACCAGGGTCAAGAGGTTGGACTTGAGGTCACTGCGAGAGGGGAAGGAAAAAGGCAACTTGCATCAAATGAAACTTCTTGAGGATTGTAGAAACCATGGTGACCTGCACCTAGTTTCCATCTTGTGGCTTCTAGTAAGATGTTACCAATCGAAAGACTTGTAGGTTGGAACTTAAGGCTATGGTCTTATTTGGATTTCTTTGGGAAAGTAGTATTGCATTTGCTATTCTTGAGGGCCTGGTTACAAAACCTGCTGTCACCAGGCCCTCATTTCCTCATGAAAGACTTTAACCCTTGAGCTTCAACATTCCTTCAGCCCCTTAGCCTTATGACTCTTCCTAAAATCTGCCTTCGCTTGCATACTGATTGTCGAAACCTTGGGATGTCAAGGTTTGTGATGTCCTGAGATCGGTCTGTCTGTGTTGGGGTGCACCTTGTTTTTAAGAGGGGGAGGTTTGTGCTTGCGTTTGCGGGTGGGATTCGTAGTAGTGTGTGCAGGGTGCCGGAATACACTGGAGGGAAGGTTCTCGCTGTTGTTGGGAGGAACCCACTCATGGGAGCGAGGGATTGGTACTGGGGTAGTTATGGCAGAAACAGGAGCAGTCGAGGGAGCAGATGATGGAGTGGGAACGGGGGTAGGGGCAGGTTTGTTGGCACAGCCAACAACCTCAGAGTCCCTTTGGAAGTTTGGGTCCACCTTGGAGGTTACTTTTACTTTATGAGAAGCCTTGTCAGTTTTTTGGACTCTGGGTGGACTACTGTCCTCCTCAGGTGGACTTGCTTTAAGTGGAGCTAAATCCCCCTTGTGAGGGTCTTTCTCAGTCTTGTTAACATCTACCATCACGGTACTAAGAATATCTTGAGTCTTTTGGAGACTATTGGTCCTGTGGGGACTGGAGTCTACCTTATTGAGGCTTGCGGGAAGGCCACTAGTGATTAGTGAGGACTTGTCAGTTTTCCTTGACCTTTTATCTCTCTTGTGAAGATTTTTCTCTGACACAGGTGTGCCTATTTCAGTTCTCGAGGGACTCTTGCTACTCTCAGCAACTGGTGTGTTCCTGTCTGCCCCCTTGTAGCGATGTCTCTTCTGACCTGCAGACTCCAGACTTCTGTGGCGGCGTATCCCTCTGCTCCGTCCTCTACTCTTCCTCAACAGCCTCTCTAGACGGCACTCTGTTCGATACAATTCCTCTGTGGCATGGGTGACCCGGTCCAGCTGAAGAAGCAAAGCATCGAAAGCTGGGAGGATTCTGCGGAACGTTGCCTCCATCTCGGCTCTCTCTTTCCAGCCTTGGCCTCCAACGATCACCCCAAGGCCTAAGGTGAGGCCTAGTCCCAGACCTGGGGCTTCAGCCAAACTGCATGGGCTGCTGGAAGTGGGTCGCCAGGAGGCCTCAGATCCTCCATCAACACTGTCGGGAGTTGGGGGAGCCTCTGGAGTGTCCAGAGGAGGAAGACACAAGGACTTGCAGTCACTTGTTGAAGAGGAACGTGAAGGCGGCAGCTCCATACCTTCAAATCGCACCTTGTGCCGGAACTATCGGGGAGAAAGAATAAAGGGTCACTACAAGTGGGTGGAGGCAATTCAAAAGGTAAAAGTTTGGGGTGAAGGTTCAATCTGGAAGACTGGTGACATACCAGAAAGTCAGTAATAGCCAATTAGTCATTATCCAAAGCAACTTACTGTGCACTTTTTTTTAGGGATAATCTGCTGGGGATAGGTGCCCTTAAGAGCGCAATGGTAACAGTTAATGGCTCATTCCTTGGAGGATTTGACCAGCAACCATTTATTCACCCTGAACCTTAACCACTTTGCCATACCTATAGTTACTGAGATCTTTAAATCTGATTTATTAAGACACTGTGCTTCAAGGGCGCACTCTCTGCTTTGCCAATTGCTTTAAAAGTAATACAAATCTACTGTAGGGATCAAGGTACTATGGGCTAAATAAACTATTCAGGTTTGCATAAAAACCAGCAAAGAAACAGGTGCCTCGGGTAGAATCATCCATTTGTGATCCTATTAACCTGCGTAGAGTTAATAATCACATAAGATACTTACAAAAGCTAATTCCAGAAGTGTTACAGTTGGTAAAACTACTTACAAAATTTCAGGGAATCTTGGGTATTATGTAAGTATACGCACCTCTTTAGCACGGCTGAGCCCCATCCACATTTTGAGGCGTCGCAGGAACAACTCCACCATCTCATAGTCCTGCAGGTCAACGGCTGGACGGTACAGTTCTGCCCTTGCCCGGCGATAGTTCCTTAGCAATGCAGACACCAAAAGCCACAGCAAAACCAGTCGTAGTAGAGTAAAGCTAATGTGGAAGATGAAACAGGAAGCGGAACATGGGGCGGAGCCTCTGTCTGCTCGCCATGACAACAGTCCACGCCCACTAGACCCTAGTAGCTTCAAGCAAGTAGCGCTAACAGTTCCGTAGCCCTCCGTGACAGAGTGGAAAAGCTGGAAGGAAAGAAAGAAAGGGCTTGTTTTAAGATTTTGCTAAACTTTTGGCAAACGCTCTTCCTGGACTAAATCCAGAAAATAACTATTAGATGTATTGATCACAACAGACTGCTTTTAACAGATATACGATGCTGAATAATGGTTCATTACTGATCCATTAAGTTTTCTAGGTGAGTGAGGGAGATAATATAAAAGCTTTTTACATCTGCTTCACCACTGTGCCAATATTTTTTACACTTACTGTAAGTAAACGGCCAGGAACTTCTTGGAATTTGAATTTAATAATTCAGGAAGAAGGAAAAGAGTGGTGTGTTCTGATTCATACACAAACACATTTGCAAATGTATGCACAGGCATATTCAACTCAACCAACTCAATTCTTGAGTGGTTGTCAGGGTGTTGCTAAGCAGTTGCTAATGTCATGGTTGCTTACTAGCCCAAAAGAGCCAACCCCCAAATTTCTAAGATATTCTGGTCTTTAAGAATTGTCTCTGCGGATTTTTTTATAATATAGTTAGTTGACAGGAAGCAAAGTTGGAGAGAGAGGGGGGAATGGGATAGGGAAAGGTCCACGAGCCGGGATTCGAACTCGGGACGCCCGAAGTGCAACTGCGCTATACTGTATGTCAGCGCTGTCCACAAGGATATTGGTGCCGATGAGACTATGGGATTTTGCACCTGCTTAAAAAAGTAAAAGCACAACTCTCCTCATCAAACCTCATGAGCTGAGCACAAATATTGTGAAACAAGTTATGGTCTGGGGCCTATTGCACAAAACTAGAATAAGGGATTAAGCTGGGATATCTTGGTGATACTGGCTCAATTTATCCACTAATATGCAGTTATCGTTATCGTTCTTGTTGTGAGTGTGCCTTCGGGGTAATTTTACACGACAACGGTGTACAACATTTTGCATACAGATGGCAAGATCACCAAGATATCCCGGCTTAATCACTTATCCTAGTTTTGTGCAATAGACTCCTGATGTTTAATACATAAGGTTTGTGTGTTTGTTCAAATCTCTAGCCCTCTGTATGTGTAATAGCAATAATGATGCTTGACTTAGACTGGGTATTGCTATTTGTTGTTTGAGCAGCTGGTTTTATAGAAGGTCACTTCAGCATAGTAAGTTTTACCTCCCTCGGGAAGAAATTTGTAAACTGTAATTCAGCCAGCATCAAGGTCTTAAGACATGAACCTTCAGTTCAGATAAATCATAGTGACATCAAGGAGAAGTGTTGCTTCAATGAACTCATGGTGTTTATGAATCTAATGTCTTTAAGTAGGCCTGCTTCCTCTGCATTAGGGGTTGTACAATGAAACCGAAACATTGGCCAATATATTGTTGGAGGTCTCACGCCTATATATACAGAAATATGCATCCGCTCGCTTTAACACTTCCGGTTATGCCTAAAGTAAACATTTAGGAAATAAGTTGCATGAGTAACAGTATATTGGATCCGTGCATTCAGTCTTAAAGCGACAGAAGCCCAAAAACCTGCTGCCATCGGTTTCATTAATGTTAATCAAAAAACAAAGAGATGAGGAAAAATATCACCCACTGCTCTTTAGTAGGATTATTCTATATTTAATTAACAGTGAAGACAAAGCAGTGGTTTTACATTGGATTACTTTGTTGATAAGCACTGTTTTTTAATTTGAACTTTCACAGGAATGCTATAGTTAATCTCCAAGTTCTTCATCACTTTTATGAGAGGGAATATGTTGCTTGCCACTAAATAAAGTTGTAAAATCATGATACTTTCTCATCTCTTAATTAAAAAAAAAAAAAAAAATACACTGTTGTAAAGAATAGTAGGCTATTTATTTCAGTAATCGTTCCCCAAAATCCTGGTCAGAGCACCTTTGATATAACAAGAAACTTTTTTAAATATATTTTTTTATAATAACAACGATTCCATATTCTATATCATCTCTTCACTCTTTTCAACTGTATGACAGTATAATAAATACTGCATATGCATATATAGGGGTTGTACAGTGACACTGAAACACTAGGCGATATATTGTTGGAAGTCTCACTCCTACATATGCGCAGCCAATCCTCACAGACTTCATTCCACCTGCAGGGTGTGAAGGGTGAACTATCAGAGCAATAGCACAGCTGTAGGGGGAATTCAAGGTGATGGGACATTTCCCTGGTCATCTCAATGGCAAAAAGTGTCCCAATCAAATTCAATTCATCCCTACATAAAATATTGCCACCCACACAACATAATGGGAGACAGTTCAAAAGTGGACAAATTGTTGGTGTGCGTCTCACTGGTTCATCTGTGAGCAGGGCAGCAAGTCTTCGTGGTGTATCGAGAGCTATGGTTTTCCAGGCATACGACCACATAGGACGAACCACATCCAACAGGACGCAAGAGGAAGCTGTCTGAACAGAACGTCCGGGTACTAACCCGGACTACGCCCAAAAAACATAAAACCACAGCTGCCCAACTTACTGCAGAATTAAATGTGCACCTCAACTCTCCTGTTTCCACAAAAACTGTTCATCGGGAGGCGATACTCGTGGTCGAGCTGCTTTAGCCAAACCTCTTTTCACTCATGCCACTCAACACCTGGACTTTTTCTCCCCTTGAGTGAAGGACCAGGGATGGTTTGGGTTGCAAAATCATGCCATTCCCTAATGTGCTTGATTGGCGCGTCACTGCCAAAGACTACCGAACCATTCTGGAAGACCATGTAAAATGTGTGATATTTTGGCAAGGTTGTCTGCTAAAATGTGCATTCCTGGGTCTATATTTAACATAATTGAGGTCGCTTTAACCCGCGGAGATGGAAAACAACTCTCGGGAAAACCGCAGACTTGGCAACACAGTGCAGTTGAGCTTTGTTGACATTTGATAACTAACGTTATGCGTCGCTCCGTTGCTCTGATTGGTTGTAGGTCAATTGAGGTCTTTCCTGGTTCGGTTGGAACCAAGCCTGCAGTCTCCCTCTCATTTACTGAAGCTTTCGCGCCTCGATCGCCCCCCGGTGACCGGTCCCAGTATAGCCGCCCCTCTGTGATTTCTAATGGACGCGAGGCAAACTAAATAATAAAATTACACTTCAAAAATGTTTCCCCAAAGTTAGTTTATGTCACTGAAGGCAGTTATCATCACGATGATTTCATTTCAGGTGTTCGTTTTAAAAATAAGTTTAGTTTGAGTTAGTTATTTGATGCTATAAAAACGGGGGTGTGACGTCATGATTGACAGCTGAGACTGACGGCTTCTCTGAGTGAAGTTGTCACTGAGGCACTAACAGACTTTTTTCGAAATTTTTGGGAGCAGATTAGAGCTTTAGCTTTAATTTCTACATTTCCATAACTGTTTATTTCACACCAACATAATTAATTGTTCTGCATCTGCGAGCGTGTGGGCGGGCTTTTGATATCATGACTGTACTTCCTGCTCTACTTTCTGCGCTCTACTGCGCAACTCTGGTCCCGAAATCGCTACTGCGCAGACTCGGTCCCAAGATGTCCGCGCCGTGCAAGGCTGCCTGAAAGCTTCAAATATGGCAAGCGGAAACGGATGATGTCGAGTCGTCCATATTTTTTTACGGTCTATGGTTGGAACACACCACATAATCACAGCCAAATGGAGCAGAATCAGACTCATATTCTGACTAGAGTTGACGTTTTCCTCCACCAGCATCATATAATCTGGAACTGCCACTGATCTGGAAGAGGAATGGCTCAGGATCCCTCTGGCCTCTGTGAAGGACTTGTCTCTGTCATTACCAAGATTAATTGATGCTGTATTGGCCACGAAAGGGTCATCATAGTAATAAATTATCGAGGTCTTAAACCAGGTGTTTCAGTTTCATTGTCCAACCCCTGGCCAATCTTGATCACATTGCAGATGTTGTGCAGCTGTGTGTGTGTGTGTGTGTGTGTGTGTGTGTGTCCTAACCAGGTGTCCAGTGTGTGAGAATGCCAACAGGAACACGAGTAGAGTGACGGCAGCCGTGAGCAGCTCCCAGAAAGATCTCCTCAGCGTCCTCCCGAAAACCCCCCACTCTCTCATGAAGCGCAGCTGGTGTGACGCCTAAACCCAGAGAAATGAGGTGGGGGATTAATAATGCATCACAGGGTTTGTATTTTCATACCATTAATTATTGCAGAATTAAATATTTAGTGTTGTCTGGCCTGACGTCTGCGGGAGATGAGCATGAGGATGGAATTAATAACTTTGCAGATGTGCATCTGCATAAAGTAGCATTCATTTAGTTGACCCAAACTGACTTACAGCACACTTATTACAGGACAATCCCACTGGAATAACCTGGAGGTAAGAGCCTTGCTCAAGGGCACAATGGTTAATTTCTCTAGTTATGAATTTTATAACGACATTATGTTACTTTTTTGGGGGTCAGAGAACTACATCGAGCTCTCAAATTTCAACATGACATCATGACTTTGCGTAAACATACACGGCACTTTCTAAAGCCAAGTGGCGTGTTTTCTGTAAGCATTTTGAGCTATCCGCATGTATGTCTATGCCATGTTATTCCACGGGAATGTCTACACCAAAACTAACCTGTGTGTGAGTGTGTGTCCACAAGGTAAATGGATATATAAGGTAAATGGAAACATACGAAATTATGTTTCTTTGAAAATGTACAAATGCAGAATGTTTCTTGTGATGGGTAGGTTTAGGGGCAGGGGCAGTGTGTGTGTGTGTGTGTGTGTGTGTACATGTTTTTGTGAAATATGAGGACACAAATGTGTATAATGACACCGGTATTACAGGAGAGGGTGAAATATGAGGACATTACCCATGTCCCCACTTTTCAAAATGCTTATAAATCATACAGGAGGAGTTTTTTTTAGAAAGTAAAAATGCAGAATGTTTCCTGTGATGGGTAGGTTTAGGGGTGTGTGTGTGTGTGTGTGTGTGTTGGGTAGGTTTAGGGGTAGTGTAGGGGGATAGAATGAAACAGCGTTGATAAACACGCTAAAAAGCGATTATGCGTCTTGATGGCATACGAATTGGCGTGTCATATATACGCCATTTCATGAGATCAGTCTGCAAATTTGGCAAACAGAAACTCAAGTGTGCTTGCTTGACGCACAAGAAAAATGAGGGTCATTCTCACCTCACGCTAGCATGTTTGAGCTTCCACAAGAACCAGTGAGGTCTGTTGCTAACAATGGCAAAGTCATGTGTTTGAGTCCCGTTTGCTCACCTTGAGCACCAGCAGGAAGAGCAGGGCCGCGCTGAGTTGGGTCAAAACCTGGTTCTGTTGGGCCAGAGGAAAGAAGTCTGTGAATGTGTCCCGTTCTTGTAGAAATGACCCCCATTGGTGGGCGGACAGAACGGAGCGACTCAGGTGGAGAGAGACGACACAAATCGCCAACAGCAGACTGCAAACACTTGCTATATTCCACAAGCGCAGAAAGTATCCAAGCCCCTGTTTCCGGACGATCATACCCTCACGAACAGCGAAATAAATCACGAAGACCAGCAGCAGGAGCTGTGATCGACAGAGAGAGAACGCAATGAACCTCTGGCAGCAAAACTGAATGGACATAAATAATGGGATCAGTTTTCAAAAGCAGTGTTTTGTGATTGGCTGAGGGTTACCGTGAGGAACAGGGGCAGGTCCATGCCGTGGCTGAGCATGTGGAGGCTGCAGGTTTTGAGGTCCAGACTCAACTGAGCGCGCTCAGACACGGGGAACTCCAACAGGAACGTGAAGACGGCCAACAGATCCGTGTTGATGTTATAGAGGGGAAACTCCACGAACAGGGCCCTCGTCCTGAACACACACACAAACACACACACGAACCCTCAGAGGACTGGCTGTATGATTCACTCGCTTTCATTCATTTCATGGAAAATTAAATACTCTTCGTGCCATGCAATAGTCATTTGCAAAATCAAAAAAAAAAAAAAAAAAAAAAAAAACGGTAATTAGAAATAATGAAAAAAGTTAATTTCAACATCAACAAGATTGATAATTGGTCATTTTCTTTTGCTTTAATGATATTTATAAATATTAATATTCACATATTTACTAAAACATGTATGAATATTAACATAAGTATCAATATAAAATGATTAAATGTTCATTCTATTAATACTGATATGAATATTTATTTGAGTATGATCTATATGCATAATAATACCAATAACAATCATAATATCAATATTAATAAACTATAGTTAAAAATTAATTATAATTTGAATTGGAAATATTACATATTAATAGATTGTTAATGATAAATAATGAAAAAAAGTAAGTTATTTTCAACATGACTGATAATTGGTAAAGTAAATTGTAAAATACACATTAATATAGTTTATGAATGATGAAACTGATTTTAAGTTCCTCCAAAATGACTTTTGTTGTATATCCTTGCTAACTGATTAGTATGTATTGGATGTGTGTGTGTGTGTACACTCACAGCGGGTCGAGCCACTGGTGTGTGTTGAGTTGTTTGACCAGAGCTCTGGAGTCCTGCATGTTCCTGCTGAGATCCTGCACGAATCCAGCGCTGCTATAGACAGACACCTGCCCCCAGTGCCACACGCTACACACACACACACACACACACACACACACACACACACACACACACACACACACACACACACACACACACACACACACACACACACACATCAAACCTTCATGAGAATCTCAGTGACATGTGCACGAGGCAGACATTGGTTCAGGAGCTTGAGGCTCCAGTATTGAGTTTATTTGACCCTTGTATTTCAGAACATAATGTACCAAACCATGAGTGTGTCATGTTCTTTTATATATATATATATATATAGACATTTTGGTGACACTTTATTTTAATGTTCAGTTATTAACTAGTTGCTTATTATCATGCATATTACGAGGATATTGTCTGTGTATTAGTACTCATAAAGCTCATATTAATGCCTTATTCTGCATGACCTTATTCTACATCCCTTAATCCGACCCAATACCTAAACCTAAATGCTACAAAAACTACCTTACTAACTATTAATAAGCCGTAAATTAGGAGTTTACTGAGGCAGAAGTCATAGTTAATAGTGAATGTGTGTTCCCTTTACTAAAGTGTTACCGACATTTTAAATGAGTCTATTTAATGTGCTAGTTTGCACAGGCGTTTTAATTCACAGTAGCCGTTTCTCTCACTTGACGTGTCCAATGCATTCTGGGATGTCCAGTTTGGCTTTCCTCAACTTTATCCGTATTTATCAGCTTATGAAGGAGCGGAGCGACTCAGATCGGGAGGAGAGGGAAACTGCACAGCCGGAATGAAGACCCAGATAAGCAATGAATCAACCGTGTCCGGTTCTTATATTTTGTCCTTGCATTGCATTTTTTTCTTATTCTACATGTGATCAACGTCGCTTAAAGGACAACTCCGGTGAGAAATGACCCTAGGTGTAATTAACAGATGGTTACCAAGTAGATCATTCTCTGGGATGCATTTTCATGAAAATCAATTGTAAAAAGTTTTATCTCTAAACACAGATTAGCTTATAACGCATGTCTAGGGGGCACAGAGTAAGTGAAATTAAGTCGCTAGTTAATACCACTAACAAGGCTCAAAATAGCCTCACACTAACACGGCAGCATAATGAGGGTCCACACATGCAAACCGAAGCATTGAGAACTTTTGAAGTAAACAAAGAGTTTAATAAGACGATACTTTATAAAGACAGTACATTACGTGTTTACAGACGGCAGCCATCTTGGAAAACAGTCTCGATGAGACGAGCCACGAGCGTTGTGCTAAGTGATGAACTGACTGAATCTCATATGGTCCGTTGTTTCCGGAAATAGAAAATGTCTTTGTAATTAGATTTTACAAACTTAATTCCTATCGACCAGCTCACTTAGCACAGCGCTCGTGGCTATTTTGAGCCTTGTTAGTGGTATTAACTAGCCATTTAATTTCACTACCCTGTGCCCCATAGACTAGTGTTATAAGCAAATCTGTTTTTAAAGATAAAACTCTTACATTCGATTTCCATGAAAGCGCATCCCAGAGATCGATCTACTCGGTAACCATCTGTTAATTACCCCTAGGGTCATTTCTCACCGGAGTTGTCCTTTAAGTTGATGTGTTGAGGGATTTGATTATTAACATCTAACAATTGAATTGAATGAACGAAATGACTCGAAAAAAAGATTTGTTCACTTTGATGAACGAGATTCAAAGATCCGAGTCAGTAAAATGATCTGAACTTCCCATTACTACAACCATAGACAGTAAAAGAAATGGACACAGCGACCCCATAGACTTCAACGGTGAAAAGTGAAGTCATTTTGAAGCACTCACTTCCTGACGGCTGAGTGTACTGCGCCGGCTCAGACTGAGCTTGAGGACGTAGATGTGACGTGAGCCTCCTGTCGGACAGCTGTAGGTCTTCTAGTAGTTGTGGAAAGTGAAAGCTGAATCACGTTGTTTAAATGTTTTCTCCCGTTGCTTTTGGCTCACTATCGGCTTCTCCCCATTCTTCCCCCTTGACTTTATCAGACTTTATGTCTCCACGTCCCCCCGACTGCCTCATAGACAGTAAAAGATTGTTTCTGAGCGTCTCCTCAGGTCTATACGGTAATTTCTCAACTTTGCGACAGCGTTGGTTATGACACAATCGTTAGCCTATTTTTACAAAAAACAGCTTCTGCGGGGCGATAGTGTAAGATACAAGGTAATGGAGCCTTTTATGCATTGTCGTGTTTCTTTATAAATAAACAATGGACAGATGGAGTCTTTAAACGTCTCAGATGTAAAGTTATTCACTGTCAAAGTGACTCAAAAATGAATGGGAGTCAATGGGATGCTAACAGCAGGTGATGGCTTGGTTAGGAATGGCCGCCCCTATGGGTGGAACGCTTTCCGAGCGCTAGATTTCCCCCTTGACTACAACAAACCTGTCATGTGACTCTTACCCGCTGCTCTGCGCTGTACTAATACTCCAGTTCTGCACCAATCCCGAGGCTGACTCCGCCCACCCGGCTGGGACACACCCAAACCACGAGGATGCTGGGAAATAGCCACTGAGGGGACATTCTGGAAGACAGCGAGGGAAAAAAAGTTCATGAGGTGACAGCAGTTTGTGTGTTTATGTTTCTTAAGAATGTGTAAGTAGCAAAACTTTAAATTATAAACTTAAATTATAATTGTTTTTCCCAATAATAATGAGTGCTGGAAGTTAAACACCTTAACTCCACCTTTAAAGGGTTAGTTCACCGTAAGTTCATATTTCTTTCATTAACTCCTCCCCCTAATGTCGTTCCACACCCGTAAGACCTCCGTTCATCTTCACACACAGTTTAAGATATTTTAGATTTAGTCTGGGGGCTTTCTGTCTTTTGAATAAATATATGCACACTATACTGTCCATGTCCAGAAAGGGAATAAAAACATCATCAGAGTAGTCCATATGAGACATCAGTGGGTTAATCAGAGTCTCTTGAAGCATCGAAAATACATTTTGGTCCAAAAATAACAAAAACTACGACTTTATTCAGCATTGCCTTCTCTTCCGGGTTTGTTTTCAAACCTCAAATAAAGATTCAAACGGTTATGACCCATTGATTCGAATCACGTGTCAAACTGTCAAACTGCTAAAATCACGTGACATTGGCGATCCGAATCACGAATCAATCTTCTGATACACGATCGTTTGAATCTTTTGAGGTTTGAAAACAAACGCGGAAGAGAAGACAATGCTGAATAAAGTTTTGCCTACCTTTTCATTACCTGGACATGGACAGTATAGTGTGCATACACTTGCATACGCTCTCGGACTAAATATTAAATATCTTAAACTGTGTGTGAAGATGAACGGAGGTCTTACGGGTGTGGGACGACATTAGGGTGAGGAGTTAATGACATCAGTTTCATTTTTCGGTGCACTAACCCTTTAAGTTAATATTTTATATAATTGATTAATATTTCTAATATTTCTGTGCTGGTGGAGCACCTGGCTGCGCTCTCAGCTGTCGGAGGCGGGGTCGACCAATCAGCAGGCTGCCCGTCTTCTCCATCAGGACCCGCCCATCCAGTAACCGTGGTAACAGGGAGTCCAAGAGCCACGCCCATACATCCTCACGGCTGCAGACAGATGATCTCACAAGTTAGAGACACGTGTGTGTGTGTGTGTGTGTGTGGTCTATGACTCTTAGAGAGACTCGTGGTGTGAATCCACCTGTTAACACTACGTCAACAAACTGTCAGCTCTGATCTAATGCATCAACACACACACACACACACACATGAGTCTGACCTGACTGAGAGAAACAAAACAACACGGAAAGACAGAACTAGAGTCGGTAAAAAGTGTGATGTTGATCGGGATTCATCAGTGCACGCCATCCTGAAGAAAAAAATTCAAATAATCTACGCTTTAGTGCTGAAGGAACCAAGGCAAGCCTGATGAATCCCGATCAACAACACACTTTTTACAGACTCTAGTTCTGTCTTTCCGTGTTGTTTTGTTTCTCTCAGTCAGGTCAGACTCGTGTGTGTGTGTCTGTGTGTGTGTGTTGATGCGTCAGATCAGAGCTGACAGTTTGTTGATGTAGTGTTTTTAACAGGTGGATTCACACCACGAGTTTATAAATTGTGTGGGGAAAATGAACATAAAATACTGTTATTTTAATACTAATATTATTAAAACCAATATTAATATTTATAAATGTTAAATTATAATTAATGAATATTTCCATTGATAAATATTAATATAAATAAATGAATGTTAATTTGATTAATATTGATATCAATATTGATTTGAATATGATCAATATTCCCACCACCAGGCTCCGTACCATGATGGGAGATCGAGCTTTGGAGCCGGCTGCCCAGAGAGCAGTTCAGAGCCGAGACCAGTTTAAAGCGGAACTGAAGACTTCGGTTCGGAAACGCTTTTATGTGTTGATTGTTTGTATTTTTCCTTATTTTTACTTTTTTATTCATTTTTGTTATACCCCCCCCCCCCCCCCGCAATAATAATAAATCTATTATTATTATTATTATTCATAATAATTAATAATACCAATAACGCTGACAATAATATTAATAACATCAATAAACTATTATTTAATTATAATGAAAACATATATTGATTTAAAAAATATTAAATCAAAAAAAGAATAAAATGTATAAAAAATTTAATATTCATTAAAATTCTCAAATTAATTCTCAAATTATATAAAAAAAATTTAGAAAAGGAAAGTTTGCCAAAATAATTTAATTATAATTAATACATATATTGATTTAAAAAATATTAAATAAAAACGCTAAATAGAATCAATAAACATGAAAATATTGATTAATATCAAATTATATTAACATTTTATTAGAAAAGGAAAGTGTTAAAATGTCAAAACATTAAAGCTAGATTTGCACACAACATTTATAGTGTATATATATATATATATATATATATATATATATATATATATATATATATATATATATATATATATATATATATATATATATATATATATATATTTTTTTTTTTTTTCATACATTTTAGTTAATTTATAAAAATCTAAATCAAACTATTAATTACACAATAATTAATAAACAGATTATTATTACTTAATAATATCAATTTTGAAATTCATAATTAGTAAATTAAACAAATATTTATTAGAAAGAAAAGAAAGTTTAACCCTTTAAAAGTGTACAGTCAGACAGACAGACCTCGTGTTTACGCCAGACTGGATAGACAAAATAAAGCTCACCGAGTCTGTACTGACAAAAGACACGTAACGCTAAATGAGCTCCATCTGTATTAACAGCAGTGTGTGTGTGTGTGTGTGTGTGTGTGTGTAGTACCTGCTGATGTTGTTGAAGTGTTCAGTAAGGAAATGATCCTGCAGTTGAGTGTGAAGTCGCAGGCGATGGCCGTCTTTGGCCGAGTCGGAGTAGTTGAGCAGTAAAACCACCAGCAGGAACAGCATGTAGAGCAGGAAGCCCTGTCAGTTCACAGCAAAAGTCAACAATAAAAGTGAACCATTATTCAAACACACACTGCTTCACATTCACAAGTACTTCTGTCACTGAAAAAAGACGTCAATCATGTCAAACGGGACAAAAATAAACGTCAATCCCAGCTGACAGACCAATCAGAGTGCAGATCTCTTAATGGATCTGAGTATGTGTGGCGGCTGTCAGCCATGACAAAGACGGCTTTATAATGCGGGCGAATGGGGAAGCTATTTGGAAACGATTTCCAAGCTGACAAAGGACTTCTAGGAAACCTCTATGAGCAATCAGTCAACTCGGAAATGAACCGCTAATTCACGTTTCGTCCACACGGATCCGGCTCTTTGAAAGCATGAATCCGATATTTTTCTGAAACCGGGTCCCAAAGCGGATAAATCTGAAAACGATCATCTTCCGTTTTCGTGTGAACGGCCAATCCATATATTCTCTGAAACGGTGATGTCATCACACTACGTCCAGCACGGTGAAAGAGTTAAGGGATACAACTACAGGCACTGGGAAAGCACACATCAATATCGCGTCATTTAAGTATCATATCTGCATAATTGTAAGGGTAGGTTATGGGTTGGGGTAGGTGTAGGCGTTAATAAAACACATCTGTTAAGTAGCAAACGTATTTATTGTTATTTTATCGTGAGATTTTGCCTCACCTCCGACCACTGCTGTACCCCTTCTAGCCACAACACTTCTTCTCTGTTTTTAGTTTATATATCTGTGGCAGAATGACAGCGCCGCATACTGGCCTGGCAGGTATACTACATCACTGAGTCGTTTTCATTGCTCTCGTATGGACGCAGATATTTCTTGTAACGAGGGGGAAAAAAGACAGGATTGGGAAAGCTCTGCTTCGTGTGGACGGGACTCAGTGTTGTCTGAATTGAATCCGGCTGTTGTGACCCTGTGGTTGTCGTACCTTCAGCATGGTGTGCAGCAGGCGGACTTTGCGCGCCTCCTCTCTGGCCTGCGAGAGGGCGAAGCCCTGCGGAGGACGCACTCGAGGGATCCGCTGAACGACCCGCTCCACACGCGGACAGTCCACCAGCACATCCTGCTCTTCAGCTCGCAGACGCCCCGCCACCAGGGAGAAATACACACCCTCTAACAACACCTGAACACACACACACACACACAGGACAATCAGTGAACAAATCTGGATTTGAAACTGGGATTGTCTGCATTTTCACTACTAGGCTGTGATCGTAATCGCCCCCTATTCCCTACATTAGTCCACTAGAGCAGGGGTTTTCAAACTTTATGATGCCAAGTACCCCCAAATATATAATGAATCTTTTAAACTGTTTTTAACTGTCCGATAAATAGTAAGCGTGGTATTATAAATGCAACATATTGCTTCCAAACTTAAATTGGCTATACTTAAAGGGATAGTTCACCCCAAAATGAAAATTCTGTCATCATTTACTCATTACATTGACCCTCCTAAACCTGTATGAGTTTCTTTGTTCTGCTGAACACGACATAATGTTGAAGAATATGGGGAACTAAACAGTTGATGGACCCCACTGACTTCCATAGTAGGAACAAAATACTATGGGCTCCATCAAACTAATGGGCTCCATCAAATGTTTGGTTATCGATATTCTTCCAAATATCTTGTTTTGTGATCAGCAGAAGAAAGAACCTCATAACATGAGCGTGAGTCATGACAGAAATTTCATTTTTTGGAGGATTTTTGTATAAACGCAAAAAAGAACATTTTCAATTAAAAATGATTTATATAAGCAACTTTCACAATAAATGTCTGTAAGCAGCTCAAGTACTGCGTTAGGAAAACTGCCTTACAACCCCAGTGAGCGAGATCAAGGGGACTAAAGTGAGAGAAGCTCACTAGAAAGATAAAAGCAAACATATACAATTCTGGAAATGGTATGTGTATACCTGGCATGTAATTCTGGTATGTAACCGGCAAGAAATATGAAACAGTTTGAATGTTTGGGAGACTTTCTCCATTTTTGCTTTGTTTTTTATTCTTCAAAATTTTCTGTGGATCCCTAAGAACCTTCTGGAGGATTCCTGTTAAAAAAAACTGCACTAGAGGAGTGAAGGAAAACGAGTGAGTGGATTTGGACACTGACAAATCATATATCAGTTCGATTTTAATTCAAAACTTTACATGATTACAACTTTACAAAACTTTACATGATCCAGCCTATGCTGGTTTGCTAGTTATAGCTGGGATTTCTGAACCGATTTCACACCAACCAAACTCAAATCAATGTCAGATCAACTCAGATCTACACCAAATGTTTGAGAGTGTGAAAAAGCAGTTTACAATACAGTGCTCCATGTATAGGTTAATGGTGTGTAAGCTGCTGTCATGCGTGTGTGTGTGTGTGTATGCACCTTCAGAGGTTCGAGAATGAGGAATGATGACAGGAAGCTGAAAATGCAGGAGATGAGCCACATCAGAGCCACGCCCTCGCTGAAGCTCCGCCCCAACCACATTGACAGGCTGGTGGACAGGATAAGCCCCACCCAGCTGGCCCACAGAGCAGCCAATCCACATAAAGGAGGAAACGGTCTGGGCTTACACACATCCGTGACCACTGAGAGAGAGAGAGAGAGAGAGAGAGAGAGAGAGAGTGTATGAGGGAGTGTGTGTGAAAGAGTGTGTGTGAGAGAGTGTGTGTGAGAGAGTGTATATGAGAGAGTGTGAGAGAGAGTGTATGAGAGAGTGAGTATGAGAGAGTGTGTGAGAGAGTGTGTATGAGAGAGTATGAGAGAGTGTGTGAGAGAGTGTGTATGAGAGAGTATGAGAGAGTGTGTGAGAGAGTGTGTATGAGAGAGTATGAGAGAGCGTGTGAGAGAGTGTGTATGAGAGTATGAGAGAGCGTGTGAGAGAGTGTGTATGAGAGAGTATGAGAGAGCGTGTGAGAGAGTGTGTATGAGAGAGTATGAGAGAGCGTGTGAGAGAGTGTGTATGAGAGAGTATGAGAGAGCGTGTGAGAGAGTGTGTATGAGAGAGTATGAGAGAGCGTGTGAGAGAGTGTGTATGAGAGAGTATGAGAGAGCGTGTGAGAGAGAGTGTATGAGAGAGTGAGTATGAGAGAGCGTGTGAGAGAGTGTGTATGAGAGAGTATGAGAGAGTGTGTGAGAGAGTGTGTATGAGAGAGTGTGTGAGAGAGTGTGTATGAGAGAGTATAAGAGAGCGTGTGAGAGAGTGTGTATGAGAGAGTATGAGAGAGTGTGTGAGAGAGTGTGTGTGAGAGAGTGTGTGTGAGAGAGTGTGAGTGTACCTGTGCGTGAAGTAAAGGCAGTTTTGGGTGGGTCTCGTCTAAAGGCCCCACATGGAATAGGTTCATTCATCTTTTGCAGTAGAATCACTTCTGTCTTATCCCCGAATATACTGGATCTACACACACACACACACACACACACACAGCAAGGTTGCATTATTTATTTGATCAAATAAATGCAGGCATGATGAGCAGACTTCTTTCAGAAACATTGTATACACTATAAAGTGTTTAAATGGTTGTCAGGACCTTACATTGTTCACATTTAAGGTATTTGAATTCTTTTTAAAGATCCACAGGCTGAAATGGTGTGACTTACAGCTCGCCCATGTCACTGTCCGTCTGAGACAGCAGCTGTCCATCGGCCAAAATACGCTTGATTAGATCCTCATCTGTCAATCAAAGTCATCATCCAATCAACAACCAGCTCTATTCTACTGACACATGCATTAAGTATGTGCTTAAAGGGATAGTTCACTTTAAAATGAATATTCTGTCATCCTTTACTTGCCCTCAAGTTGTTTCTAACCTGTATGAGTTTCTTTCTTCAGCTGAACACAAGGGAAGATATTTTGAAGAATGTGAGTAACCAAACAGTTAACTGGAGCCATTGACTTACATAGTAGGGGAAAAAATACTATGTAAGTCAATGGCTCCAGTTAACTGTTTGGTTACTGACATTCTTCAAAATATCTTCCCTTGTGTTCAGCTGAAGAAAGAAACTCATTCAGGTTAGAAACAACTTGAAAGTAAATGATGAGAGAATTTTCATTTTAAAGTGAACTATCCCTTTAAGTACTGAGTAAACAAGTAATATGCATAAGTACACGGTGGCATTAAAGAGAGAACAGTAAATGTATTGAAGCCAGCCTGTCACCTGAAGAAGAGAAGTATTTGTTCCTGTGGCTGTTGTCACAGATGGTGTCCTCGTCGTCAGGACTGAAGGTGATGTCCACTCCCAGATGTCTGCTGCCCTGACCTCTCTTGAGGCGAGGGGGAAACACCGGCCCCATCTCCACAGACGGATCAGTCAACACATCCGGCCAATCACAGTCAGGAATGCTCCACCTCTGAAGACTGCAGCGGAAGAACAGGGCCAGAGATTCACTCAGTTTCTCTCTCACTCACACACATTCACACTCACTCGCTCACTGACTCACTGACTCACTGATTCGCTCACTCACTGACTGACTGACTGAATGACCGACAGTCCAACTCACTTCGTCACCCACTGACTGACTGACTCACTCACTCACTTACTGACTCACACTCACTCATTCACTCACACACACTCACACTCAGTCAGTCACTCGCTCGCTCGCTCACTCACACACTCACTCACACACACACAAACTCACACTCACTCACTGACTCACTCACTGACTCACTGACTCACTCACACACTCACACACTCACTCACTCACTCACTCACTCACTCACTCACTGACTCACTCACTCACTCACTCACTCACTCACTGACTCACTGACTCACTGACTCACTCACACACTCACTCACTCACTCACTCACTCACTCACTGACTCACTGACTCACTCACTGACTCACTGACTCACTCACTCACTGACTCACTCTCACACACACACTCACTCACACACTCACACACTCACTCACTCACTCACTCACTCACTCACTCACTCACTCACTCACTCACTCACTGACTCACTGACTCACTCACTCACTCACTGACTCACTCACTCACTCACTCACTCACACTCATTTACTCACTCACTCACTCACTGACTTACACACTCACTCACTGACTCACTCACTGACTCACTGACTCACTCACTGACTCACTCACTCATTTACTCACACTGACTCACTCACTCACTGACTCACTGACTCACACCCACTCATTCAGTCAATCACTCACACACACGCACACAGTCATTCAGTCAGTCACTCACTCACTCGCTCACTCACTCACTCACTGACTGACTTGCTCACACACTGACTCACACACTGACTCACTCACTGACTCACTGACTCACTCACTGACTCACTCACTCACTGACTCACTCACTCACTGACTCACTCACTCACTGACTCACTCACTCACTGACTCACTCACTGACTCACTCACTGACTCACTCACTGACTCACTCACTGACTCACTCACTCACTGACTCACTCACTGACTCACTCACTGACTCACTCACTGACTCACTCACTGACTCACTCACTGACTCACTCACTGACTCACTCACTCACTGACTCACTCACTCACTGACTCACTCACCCACTGACTCACTCACCCACTGACTCACTCACTGACTCACTCACTGACTCACTCACTAATTGTTTCTTGTATTGACTCAAAATGAATCACTCAGCATTCATTCATTCATTCATACTTATTAATTCAGTCAGTCATTCATTGACTCTTTGATGCACTTGCAGTCATTTATTCATCCACTCACCAAATTTTATTATCTTACGATTTAATTCTCATTTATTTAAAATCATTTATTTAACCACTCAGTTTTTTTGTTATACTGTTTATTTTATATTTTTTTACCCACCACCCATACATTATTAAACATTGTCAAAAAATAAAAATATACATAAAAAATAAACCCACAAACCCAGTGTTATTTTAGTATTATTTATCTACTCTAGTAGCATCTTTCAATATTTTGACTATATATTTTGTTATATACTATTTATTTTTATATTGTTAAATCTTGATGATTCTTGATACTTTATTGCAGTTAACATATACTTTATTTTCAAGCAACAAAATGCAACTGTTATTGTTTTAGTTTAGGTTTCATTTAAATATAATAATCTTGTTTAATGTAAAGGATGTTTTGCACTCGGCAGGTCTCTTTAATGAGCTGAGTTTAAGTGTGTCTATAACCATGGCAACCTGATGCCACCTCATGCTTACCTCTTAGTGGAAGGAGTGGGCAGGTCAATGTTGGTCTCCTCTGAGTATGTCTGCAGAGAGAGAGAGAGAGAGAGAGAGAGAGAGAGAGAGAGAGAGAGAGAGAGAGAGAGAGAGAGAGAGAGAGAGAGAGAGAGAGAGAGAGACAGCGAGAGAGAGACAGCGAGAGAGAGCGAGAGAGAGCGAGAGAGAGCGAGAGACAGCGAGAGAGAGAGCGAGAGAGAGAGAGAGAGAGAGAGAGATGTTGAGCTATTGTTCTGCAGGAACACAATAGACTCAGGAGGATGTGAGTTTGTATATATCAGCTCATACTGGTGTTCTTCTTGTCTCAGTTTTCAACTCAAACGTCATCATGTTTTTCATTCTAATAGAAACCGGCCTGGAAATGTGGCATTCGGAGACGCCTGTGACAAACTAAACTGCAGCATATGGGCTATAAAGAGGACAAAAAGCACCTTTCAAGATGCAGACATTCATTTCCTAACCATTACATTTAGTTTGTCCTCAGCGCACCAGAGAGAAATAAAATAAATCAGCCATGACTTTGAAAAATATAATGAGAAGGTCTTTGTGGACGTTTCTCTCTGCCTCTGTGTGCAAACAAGGCATTCAGCAAATGCAGGCTGATACACATTTCAATTTGCACCTCATGAAAGGTAGGAGAGAAACACATCTGGGTCTCTGTCAGAATAAATAAAAATACATCTACTTATATTGTATTTTCATTTTGAATAAAAAACAGACCTGCATGAAAGTCCCTCTAGCCGTTCTGATCGCAGTGTTCAGTGACTGAGGTTCAGTTCAGCGGATTGAACTGCAGTCAATCTCACAGACGCCAAAACCATGATATGCCATTTCAATCATAAAGTATTTAATTATTGTTTATATATACCCAGATCAGGACAAAAAAAGACAAAAGACAACATTGCTCAAGAAGTTAATGCTGGTTCTGATAAAAAGGTGTCAGAATAATATTTCATAATGTTATTTCTTATCGGTGTATATATATATATATATATATATATATATATATATATATATATATATATATATATATATATATATATATATATATATATATATATATATATATAAAAATTTCCCCTCTCAATACTGGCAGGAAATGACAATGACTGAAGTGCCCTTGAGCAAGGGACCCAGAATCGTTCCCTGTGTGCCACAGCAAAAAATGGTCTGCTCCGGAAATGTGTCCACGGTTTGCAGTGTGTGTTTGTGTGTGTGTGTGTGTTCAGTACTCCCTTCTCCTAAAGTGTCTGCACTAACTTAGATGGGTTAAATTCAGAGGACAAATTCAGAGAATATCATTTTGGCCTTCACATGTCACTTCACTTCTGTTTGTGTACCAGTGGAGACCACAGTTAAGTACATCATCCGCCAAATTCTAACGTACCTCTCCAGGAATCCCATTCAACATCAGAAAAGAGCTTCCCGTCAACGAGTTATCCAGGAAGTCGTCGATCTCTAGAGACTCCTGGTCCACCTGAGGAGGAAGCTGCTCCACAGAGACCTTAAAAGAGATGAAGCTTTTTAATGGTGATGTCTTCAGTAGTGATGACAGTTCCTTAGTATCGCGTTACTCTAATCTGACTACTTTTTTCGAGTAATGAGTAATCTAACGCGTTACTATTTCCAAACCAGTAATCAGATTAAAGAAACTTATCCAAGTAACTGTGAGTTACTATTTTAGTCCTTTTCCTTAGTACTAAATTTAAATATATATTTTTGCTTTCTTCTTGCGTCTCGGGGAGAGTATTTTTTTCAGGAATCATTTTTTAATTTCAACTTAAACTGTCAGGAGAGACATTGTTGACATTACTGTTAAAAATGCACTTCTGATAAAGTGAGTGTTGGTAAAAACGGTCGTCATTTCTATGTTGAGGCGGCGGGAGTGTTGTCGGAAACTGCTGAATGTAACTAATAAAGTAACTTGTAATCTTATTTCGTTACTTTTAAAATCAAGTAATCTGTAAAGTAACAGTTACTTTTCAAAGGAGTAATCAGTAATCACATTACTTTTTCAAAGTAACTGTGGCAACACTGGTCTTCAGAGCAGGTGATGTGTGTGTGTGTGTGTGTGTGTGTGTGTGTGTGTGTGTGTGTGTGTGTGTGTGTGTGTCTCACCTTACTGCGGCTGAGTCTGAAGAGGCAGAAGACGAGCAGGTAGATGGGATAGACCAGCAGACAGCTCACAAGCCCCGCCCACAGAGTCTCCACATTCACCGAGACCAGCTGAGACACCGGCGTAGAGCTACAGCACACATTCATACAATTCATCAGAACATGAGAATTATGATTTTATGCTTTTTTGAAAGATGTTTCTGCTTGGTGAGCAGGAGACAATTTCTTCAAAAAACTTTATTATCTTAAACTTTTGACCACTAGCATATACATCTGCACCTGCACAATAAAAGACACAAAAGCGTTCAGTATGACAGTAACGTTCACCTGTGGCTATAGGCGACGGTGCCGTACCACACAGCGTTAGCCAGCATGCAGAGGTGCATGAGCAGCGAGCAGCAGGTGAGCCGCTGCAGCCGCGTGAAGGGGCTCCGCGGGGGGCGCTCCCAAAGCGAAAGCCACAGGTGAGACTCACACACCGCCCTCTGCAGCTCCCAGGACAGCAGCCGCGGCCAGTGGCGGAGCTCCGCCTCCTCTGCACACACCAAATACAGGTCAGACAACAGCAAGTTTGGTTTTGCACTGCAAAAAATGCTCTTCTTATTTAGTTTTTAGTTTTTGTTTTTGTTGCCAGTCCAAATATCTAAATATTCTTAAATCAAGATGTATTTACTAGGTAAGTAAAATGACAGGATATTTTTGCTATCAAGTGAGTTTTTGCTTAAAACAAGCAAGATTATCTGCCAATGGGGTAAGAAAAATAACCTTATTTCTGTTCTGGAAAGAAACAAGCATTCAATCAGAAACAAGATTATTTTTCTCAACCCGTCGGCAGATCATTTTGCCTGTTTTAAAGGTGCACTATGTAGTATTTTTGCTGTAAAATATCCAAAAACCACTAAGCCAGTGTTATATATTTTGATAATTGAATAAATTCACTTTTATGTAAAAGTATACACTGTCATAATTTGATTTTTTTGTCCATTTTGACTTTTTGTGATAATTGAATAAATTCACTTTTATGTAATAGTACACACTGTCATAATTTGATTGTTTTGTCCATTTTGACTTTGTAATAATTGAATTAATTCACTTTTATGTAATAGTATACACTGCCATAATTTGATTGTTTTGTCCATTTTGACTTTTTGTGATAATTGAATAAATTCACTTTTATGTAATAGTATACACTGTCATAATTTGATTGTTTTGTCCATTTTGACTTTTTGTGATAATTGAATAAATTCACTTTTATGTAATAGTATACACTGTCATAATTTGATTGTTTTGTCCATTTTGACTTTTTGTGATAATTGAATAAATTCACTTTTATGTAAAAGTATACACTGCCATAATTTGATTGTTTTGTCCATTTTGACTTTTTGTGATAATTGAATAAATTCACTTTTATGTAATAGTATACACTGTCATAATTTGATTTTGTCCATTTTGACTTTTTGTGATAATTGAATAAATTCACTTTTATGTAATAGTATACACTGTCATAATTTGATTTTGTCCATTTTGACTTTTTGTGATAATTGAATAAATTCACTTTTATGTAATAGTACACACTGTCATAATTTGATTGTTTTGTCCATTTTGACTTTTTGTAATAATTGAATAAATTCACTTTTATGTAATAGTATACACTGTCATAATTTGATTGTTTTGTCCATTTTGACTTTTTGTGATAATTGAATAAATTCACTTTTATGTAATAGTATACACTGTCATAATTTGATTGTTTTGTCCATTTTGACTTTGTAATAATTGAATAAATTCACTTTTATGTAATAGTATACACTGCCGTAATTTGATTGTTTTGTCCATTTTGACTTTGTGATAATTGAATAAATTCACTTTTATGTAATAGTATACACTGTCATAATTTGATTGTTTTGTCCATTTTGACTTTGTAATAATTGAATAAATTCACTTTTATGTAATAGTATACACTGCCGTAATTTGATTGTTTTGTCCATTTTGACTTTGTGATAATTGAATAAATTCACTTTTATGTAATAGTATACACTGCCGTAATTTGATTGTTTTGTCCATTTTGACTTTTTGTGATAATTGAATAAATTCACTTTTATGTAATAGTATACACTGCCGTAATTTGATTGTTTTGTCCATTTTGACTTTTTGTGATAATTGAATAAATTCACTTTTATGTAATAGTATACACTGCCGTAATTTGAATGTTTTGTCCATTTTGACTTTTTGTGATAATTGAATAAATTCACTTTTATGTAATAGTATACACTGCCGTAATTTGAATGTTTTGTCCATTTTGACTTTTTGTGATAATTGAATAAATTCACTTTTATGTAATAGTATACACTGTCATAATTTGATTGTTTTGTCTATTTTGACTTTGTGATAATTGAATAAATTCACTTTTATGTAATAGTATACACTGTCATAATTTGATTGTTTTGTCTATTTTGACTTTGTGATAATTGAATAAATTCACTTTTATGTAATAGTATACACTGTCATAATTTGAATGTTTTGTCCATTTTGACTTTTTGTGATAATTGAATAAATTCACTTTTATGTAATAGTATACACTGCCGTAATTTGAATGTTTTGTCCATTTTGACTTTTTGTGATAATTGAATAAATTCACTTTTATGTAATAGTATACACTGCCATAATTTGATTGTTTTGTCTATTTTGACTTTGTGATAATTGAATAAATTCACTTTTATGTAATAGTATACACTGCCGTAATTTGATTGTTTTGTCCATTTTGACTTTGTATTAAATGAATAAATTCACTTTTATGTAATAGTATACACTGTCATAATTTGATTGTTTTGTCTATTTTGACTTTGTAATAATTGAATAAATTCACTTTTATGTAATAGTATACACTGTCATAATTTGATTGTTTTGTCCATTTTGACTTTTTGTGATAATTGAATAAATTCACTTTTATGTAAAAGTATACACTGCCATAATTTGATTGTTTTGTCCATTTTGACTTTTTGTGATAATTGAATAAATTCACTTTTATGTAATAGTATACAGTCATAATTTGATTGTTTTGTCTATTTTGACTTTTTGTGATAATTGAATAAATTCACTTTTATGTAATAGTATACACTGTCATAATTTGATTGTTTTGTCCATTTTGACTTTGTAATAATTGAATAAATTCACTTTTATGTAATAGTACACACTGTCATAATTTGATTGTTTTGTCAATTTTGACTTTGTAATAATTGAATAAATTCACTTTTATGTAATAGTATACACTGTCATAATTTGATTGTTTTGTCCATTTTGACTTTTTGTGATAATTGAATAAATTCACTTTTATGTAAAAGTATACACTGCCATAATTTGATTGTTTTGTCCATTTTGACTTTGTAATAATTGAATAAATTAACTTTTATGTAATAGTATACACTGTCATAATTTGATTGTTTTGTCCATTTTGACTTTGTAATAATTGAATAAATTCACTTTTATGTAATAGTATACACTGCCATTATTTGATTGTTTTGTCTATTTTGACTTTTTGTGATAATTGAATAAATTCACTTTTATGTAATAGTATACACTGTCATAATTTGATTGTTTTGTCCATTTTGACTTTGTAATAATTGAATAAATTCACTTTTATGTAATAGTATACACTGTCATAATTTGATTGTTTTGTCCATTTTGACTTTTTGTGATAATTGAATAACTTCACTTTTATGTAATATTATACACTGTCATAATTTGATTGTTTTGTCCATTTTGACTTTTTGTGATAATTGAATAAATTCACTTTTATGTAATAGTATACACTGTCATAATTTGATTTAGTCTATTTTGACTTTTTGTAATAATTGAATAAATTCACTTTTATGTAATAGTATACACTGTCATAATTTGATTTTGTCCAATTTGACTTTTTGTGATAATTGAATAAATTCACTTTTATGTAATAGTATACACTGCCATAATTTGATTGTTTTGTCTATTTTGACTTTTTGTGATAATTGAATAAATTCACTTTTATGTAATAGTATACACTGTCATAATTTGATTTTGTCTATTTTGACTTTTTGTGATAATTGAATAAATTCACTTTTATGTAATAGTATACACTGTCATAATTTGATTGTTTTGTCTATTTTGACTTTTTGTGATAATTGAATAAATTCACTTTTATGTAATAGTATACACTGTCATAATTTGATTGTTTTGTCTATTTTGACTTTTTGTGATAGTTGAATAAATTCACTTTTATGTAATAGTATACACTGTCATAATTTGATTTTGTCTATTTTGACTTTTTGTGATAATTGAATAAATTCACTTTTATGTAATAGTATACACTGTCATAATTTGATTTTGTCTATTTTGACTTTTTGTGATAATTGAATAAATTCACTTTTATGTAATAGTATACACTGTCATAATTTGATTTTGTCTATTTTGACTTTTTGTGATAATTGAATAAATTCACTTTTATGTATGTCTATTTTGACTTTTTGTGATAATTGAATAAATTCACTTTTATGTAATAGTATACACTGTCATAATTTGATTTTGTCTATTTTGACTTTTTGTGATAATTGAATAAATTCACTTTTATGTAATAGTATACACTGCCATAACTTGATTGTTTTGTCTTTTTGACTTTGTATTAATTTAATAAATTCACTTGTATGTAATAGTATACACTGTCATAATTTGATTGTTTTGTCTATTTTGACTTTTTGTGATAATTGAATAAATTCACTTTTTTGTAATAGTATACACTGTCATAATTTGATTTTGTCCATTTTGACTTTTTGTGATAATTGAATAAATTCACTTTTTTGTAATAGTATACACTGTCATAATTTGATTTTGTCCATTTTGACTTTTTGTGATAATTGAATAAATTCACTTTTATGTAATAGTATACACTGTCATAATTTGATTTTGTCTATTTTGACTTTTTGTGATAATTGAATAAATTCACTTTTATGTAATAGTATACACTGCCGTAATTTGATTGTTTTGTCCATTTTGACTTTGTGATAATTGAATAAATTCACTTTTATGTAATAGTATACACTGCCGTAATTTGATTGTTTTGTCCATTTTGACTTTTTGTGATAATTGAATAAATTCACTTTTATGTAATAGTATACACTGTCATAATTTGATTGTTTTGTCTATTTTGACTTTTTGTGATAATTGAATAAATTCACTTTTATGTAATAGTATACACTGTCATAATTTGATTGTTTTGTCTATTTTGACTTTTTGTGATAATTGAATAAATTCACTTTTATGTAATAGTATACACTGCCATAATTTGATTGTTTTGTCTATTTTGACTTTTTGTGATAATTGAATAAATTCACTTTTATGTAATAGTATACACTGTCATAATTTGATTGTTTTGTCTATTTTGACTTTTTGTGATAATTGAATAAATTCACTTTTATGTAATAGTATACACTGTCATAATTTGATTGTTTTGTCTATTTTGACTTTTTGTGATAATTGAATAAATTCACTTTTATGTAATAGTATACACTGTCATAATTTGATTGTTTTGTCTATTTTGACTTTTTGTGATAGTTGAATAAATTCACTTTTATGTAATAGTATACACTGTCATAATTTGATTTTGTCTATTTTGACTTTTTGTGATAATTGAATAAATTCACTTTTATGTAATAGTATACACTGTCATAATTTGATTTTGTCTATTTTGACTTTTTGTGATAATTGAATAAATTCACTTTTATGTATGTCTATTTTGACTTTTTGTGATAATTGAATAAATTCACTTTTATGTAATAGTATACACTGTCATAATTTGATTTTGTCTATTTTGACTTTTTGTGATAATTGAATAAATTCACTTTTATGTAATAGTATACACTGCCATAACTTGATTGTTTTGTCTATTTTGACTTTGTATTAATTTAATAAATTCACTTGTATGTAATAGTATACACTGTCATAATTTGATTGTTTTGTCTATTTTGACTTTTTGTGATAATTGAATAAATTCACTTTTATGTAATAGTATACACTGTCATAATTTGATTTTGTCTATTTTGACTTTTTGTGATAATTGAATAAATTCACTTTTATGTAATAGTATACACTGCCATAACTTGATTGTTTTGTCTATTTTGACTTTGTATTAATTTAATAAATTCACTTGTATGTAATAGTATACACTGCCATAATTTGATTGTTTTGTCTATTTTGACTTTTTGTGATAATTGAATAAATTCACTTTTATGTAATAGTATACACTGTCATAATTTGATTGTTTTGTCTATTTTGACTTTTTGTGATAATTGAATAAATTCACTTTTTTGTAATAGTATACACTGTCATAATTTGATTTTGTCCATTTTGACTTTTTGTGATAATTGAATAAATTCACTTTTTTGTAATAGTATACACTGTCATAATTTGATTTTGTCCATTTTGACTTTTTGTGATAATTGAATAAATTCACTTTTATGTAATAGTATACACTGTCATAATTTGATTTTGTCTATTTTGACTTTTTGTGATAATTGAATAAATTCACTTTTATGTAATAGTATACACTGTCATAATTTGATTGTTTTGTCTATTTTGACTTTTTGTGATAATTGAATAAATTCACTTTTATGTAATAGTATACACTGTCATAATTTGATTTTGTCTATTTTGACTTTTTGTGATAATTGAATAAATTCACTTTTATATAATAGTATACACTGTCATAATTTGATTTTGTCTATTTTGACTTTGTAATAAATGAATAAATTCACTTTTATGTAATAGTATACACTGTCATAATTTGATTTTGTCTATTTTGACTTTTTTTGATAATTGAATAAATTCACTTTTATGTAATAGTATACACTGTCATAATTTGATTGTTTTGTCTATTTTGACTTTTTGTGATAATTGAATAAATTCACTTTTATGTAATAGTATACACTGCCATAATTTGATTTTGTCCATTTTGACTTTTTGTGATAATTTAATAAATTCACTTGTATGTAATAGTATACACTGTCATAATTTGATTTTGTCTATTTTGACTTTGTAATAATTGAATAAATTCACTTTTATGTAAAAGTATACACTGTCATAATTTGATTTTGTCTATTTTGACTTTTTGTGATAATTGAATAAATTCACTTTTATGTAATAGTATACACTGTCATAATTTGATTTTGTCCATTTTGACTTTTTGTGATAATTGAATAAATTCACTTTTATGTAATAGTATACACTGTCATAATTTGATTTTGTCTATTTTGACTTTTTGTGATAATTGAATAAATTCACTTTTATGTAATAGTACACACTGCCATAACTTGATTGTTTTGTCTATTTTGACTTTGTATTAATTTAATAAATTCACTTGTATGTAATAGTATACACTGTCATAATTTGATTGTTTTGTCTATTTTGACATTTTGTGATAATTGAATAAATTCACTTTTATGTAATAGTATACACTGTCATAATTTGATTGTTTTGTCCATTTTGACTTTGTATTAAATGAATAAATTCACTTTTATGTTATAGTACAGAGTCATAATTTGATTGTTTTGTCTATTTTGACTTTTTGTGATAATTGAATAAATTCACTTTTTTGTAATAGTATACACTGTCATAATTTGATTGTTTTGTCCATTTTGACTTTTTGTGATAATTGAATAAATTCACTTTTATGTAATAGTATACACTGCCATAATTTGATTGTTTTGTCCATTTTGACTTTGTATTAAATGAATAAATTCACTTTTATGTTATAGTACAGAGTCATAATTTGATTGTTTTGTCTATTTTGACTTTTTGTGATAATTGAAAAAATTCACTTTTTTGTAATAGTATACACTGTCATAATTTGATTTTGTCCATTTTGACTTTGTATTAATTTAATAAATTCACTTTTATGTAATAGTATACACTGTCATAATTAGATTTTTTCGTCCATTTTGACTTTTTGTGATAATTGAATAAATTCACTTTTATGTAATAGTATACCCTGTCATAATTTGATTTTGTCCATTATGACTTTTTGTGATAATTGAATAAATTCACTTTTATGTAATAGTATAAACTGTCATAATTTGATTTTGTCCATTATGACTTTTTGTGATAATTGAATAAATTCACTTTTATGTAATAGTATAAACTGTCATAATTTGATTTTGTCTATTTTGACTTTGTGATAATTGAATAAATTCACTTTTATGTAATAGTATACACTGTCATAATTTGATTTTGTCCATTTTGACTTTTTGTGATAATTGAATAAATTCACTTTTATGTAATAGTATACACTGTCATAATTTGATTGTTTTGTCCATTTTGACTTTTTGTGATAATTGAATAAATTCACTTTTATGTAATAGTATACACTGTCATAATTTGATTTTTTTTGTCCATTTTGACTTTTTGTGATAATTGAATAAATTCACTTTTATGTAATAGTATACACTGTCATAATTTGATTGTTTTGTCCATTTTGACTTTTTGTGATAATTGAATAAATTCACTTTTATGTAATAGTACACACTGTCATAATTTGATTGTTTTGTCCATTTTGACTTTTTGTGATAATTGAATAAATTCACTTTTATGTAATAGTATACACTGTCATAATTTGATTTTGTCCATTTTGACTTTTTGTGATAATTGAATAAATTCACTTTTATGTAATAGTATACACTGTCATAATTTGATTGTTTTGTCCATTTTGACTTTGTATTAATTGAATAAATTCACTTTTATGTAATAGTATACACTGTCATAAATTGATTGTTTTGTCCATTTTGACTTTTTGTGATAATTGAATAAATTCACTTTTATGTAATAGTATACACTGTCATAATTTGATTGTTTTGTCCATTTTGACTTTGTATTAATTGAATAAATTCACTTTTATGTAATAGTATACACTGTCATAATTTGATTGTTTTGTCCATTTTGACTTTTTGTGATAATTGAATAAATTCACTTTTATGTAATAGTACACACTGTCATAATTTGATTGTTTTGTCCATTTTGACTTTTTGTGATAATTGAATAAATTCACTTTTATGTAATAGTATACACTGTCATAATTTGATTGTTTGGTCCATTTTGACTTTTTGTGATAATTGAATAAATTCACTTTTATGTAATAGTATACACTGTCATAATTTGATTTTGTCCATTTTGACTTTGTGATAATTGAATAAATTCACTTTTATGTAATAGTATACACTGTCATAATTTGATTTTGTCCATTTTGACTTTTTGTGATAATTGAATAAATTCACTTGTATGTAATAGTATACACTGTCATAATTTGATTGTTTTGTCCATTTTGACTTTTTGTGATAATTGAATAAATTCACTTTTATGTAATAGTATACACTGTCATAATTTGATTTTGTCCATTTTGACTTTGTGATAATTGAATAAATTCACTTTTATGTAATAGTATACACTGTCATAATTTGATTTTGTCCATTTTGACTTTTTGTGATAATTGAATAAATTCACTTTTATGTAATAGTACACACTGTCATAATTTGATTGTTTTGTCCATTTTGACTGTTTGTGATAATTGAATAAATTCACTTTTATGTAATAGTATACACTGTCATAATTTGATTGTTTTGTCCATTTGGACTTTTTGTGATAATTGAATAAATTCACTTTTATGTAATAGTATACACTGTCATAATTTGATTTTGTCCATTTTTACTTTTAGTGATAATTGAATAAATTCACTTTTATGTAATAGTATACACTGTCATAATTTGATTTTGTCCATTTTTACTTTTTGTGATAATTGAATAAATTCATTTTTGTGTAATAGTACACACTGTCATAATTTGATTTTGTCAATTTTGACTTTTTGTGATAATTGAAAAAATTCACTTTTATGTAATAGTATACACTGTCATAATTTGATTGTTTTGTCTATTTTGACTTTTTGTGATAGTTGAATAAATTCACTTTTATGTAATAGTATACACTGTCATAATTTGATTTTGTCTATTTTGACTTTTTGTGATAATTGAATAAATTCACTTTTATGTAATAGTATACACTGTCATAATTTGATTTTGTCTATTTTGACTTTTTGTGATAATTGAATAAATTCACTTTTATGTAATAGTATACACTGTCATAATTTGATTTTGTCTATTTTGACTTTTTGTGATAATTGAATAAATTCACTTTTATGTAATAGTATACACTGTCATAATTTGATTTTGTCTATTTTGACTTTTTGTGATAATTGAATAAATTCACTTTTATGTATGTCTATTTTGACTTTTTGTGATAATTGAATAAATTCACTTTTATGTAATAGTATACACTGTCATAATTTGATTTTGTCTATTTTGACTTTTTGTGATAATTGAATAAATTCACTTTTATGTAATAGTATACACTGCCATAATTTGATTGTTTTGTCTATTTTGACTTTGTATTAATTTAATAAATTCACTTGTATGTAATAGTATACACTGCCATAATTTGATTGTTTTGTCCATTTTGACTTTGTAATAATTGAATAAATTCACTTGTATGTAATAGTATACACTGCCATAATTTGATTGTTTTGTCCATTTTGACTTTGTAATAATTGAATAAATTCACTTTTATGTAATAGTATACACTGCCATAATTTGATTGTTTTGTCCATTTTGACTTTGTATTAATTTAATAAATTCACTTGTATGTAATAGTATACACTGCCATAATTTGATTGTTTTGTCCATTTTGACTTTGTAATAATTGAATAAATTCACTTTTATGTAATAGTATACACTGCCATAATTTGATTGTTTTGTCTATTTTGACTTTTTGTGATAGTTGAATAAATTCACTTTTATGTAATAGTATACACTGCCATAATTTGATTGTTTTGTCCATTTTGACTTTGTATTAATTTAATAAATTCACTTTTATGTAATATTATACACTGTCATAATTTGATTTTGTCTATTTTGACTTTGTAATAATTGAATAAATTCACTTTTATGTAATAGTATACACTGTCATAATTTGATTTTGTCCATTTTGACTTTTTGTGATAATTGAATAAATTCACTTTTATGTAATAGTATACACTGTCATAATTTGATTTTGTCTATTTTGACTTTTTGTGATAATTGAATAAATTCACTTTTATGTAATAGTATACACTGCCATAACTTGATTGTTTTGTCTATTTTGACTTTGTATTAATTTAATAAATTCACTTGTATGTAATAGTATACACTGTCATAATTTGATTGTTTTGTCTATTTTGACTTTTTGTGATAATTGAATAAATTCACTTTTATGTAATAGTATACACTGTCATAATTTGATTGTTTTGTCCATTTTGACTTTGTATTAAATGAATAAATTCACTTTTATGTTATAGTACAGAGTCATAATTTGATTGTTTTGTCTATTTTGACTTTTTGTGATAATTGAATAAATTCACTTTTTTGTAATAGTATACACTGTCATAATTTGATTTTGTCCATTTTGACTTTTTGTGATAATTGAATAAATTCACTTTTATGTAATAGTATACACTGCCATAATTTGATTGTTTTGTCCGTTTTAACTTTGTAATAATTGAATAAATTCACTTTTATGTAATAGTATACACTGCCATAATTTGATTGTTTTGTCCGTTTTGACTTTGTAATAATTGAATAAATTCACTTTTATGTAATAGTATACACTGCCATAATTTGATTGTTTTGTCCGTTTTGACTTTGTAATAATTGAATAAATTCACTTTTATGTAATAGTATACACTGTCATAATTTGATTGTTTTGTCCATTTTGACTTTGTAATAATTGAATAAATTCACTTTTATGTAATAGTATACACTGTCATAATTTGATTGTTTTGTCCATTTGGACTTTTTGTGATAATTGAATAAATTCACTTTTATGTAATAGTATACACTGTCATAATTTGATTTTGTCCATTTTGACTTTTTGTGATAATTGAATAAATTCACTTTTATGTAATAGTATACACTGCCATAATTTGATTGTTTTGTCCGTTTTAACTTTGTAATAATTGAATAAATTCACTTTTATGTAATAGTATACACTGCCATAATTTGATTGTTTTGTCCGCTTTTACTTTGTAATAATTGAATAAATTCACTTTTATGTAATAGTATACACTGCCATAATTTGATTGTTTTGTCCGTTTTGACTTTGTAATAATTGAATAAATTCACTTTTATGTAATAGTATACACTGTCATAATTTGATTGTTTTGTCCATTTGGACTTTTTGTGATAATTGAATAAATTCACTTTTATGTAATAGTATACACTGTCATAATTTGATTTTGTCCATTTTTACTTTTAGTGATAATTGAATAAATTCACTTTTATGTAATAGTATACACTGTCATAATTTGATTTTGTCCATTTTTACTTTTTGTGATAATTGAATAAATTCATTTTTGTGTAATAGTACACACTGTCATAATTTGATTTTGTCAATTTTGACTTTTTGTGATAATTGAAAAAATTCACTTTTATGTAATAGTATACACTGTCATAATTTGATTGTTTTGTCTATTTTGACTTTTTGTGATAATTGAATAAATTCACTTTTATGTAATAGTATACACTGTCATAATTTGATTTTGTCTATTTTGACTTTTTGTGATAATTGAATAAATTCACTTTTATGTAATAGTATACACTGTCATAATTTGATTTTGTCTATTTTGACTTTTTGTGATAATTGAATAAATTCACTTTTATGTAATAGTATACACTGTCATAATTTGATTTTGTCTATTTTGACTTTTTGTGATAATTGAATAAATTCACTTTTATGTAATAGTATACACTGTCATAATTTGATTTTGTCTATTTTGACTTTTTGTGATAATTGAATAAATTCACTTTTATGTATGTCTATTTTGACTTTTTGTGATAATTGAATAAATTCACTTTTATGTAATAGTATACACTGTCATAATTTGATTTTGTCTATTTTGACTTTTTGTGATAATTGAATAAATTCACTTTTATGTAATAGTATACACTGCCATAACTTGATTGTTTTGTCTATTTTGACTTTGTATTAATTTAATAAATTCACTTGTATGTAATAGTATACACTGCCATAATTTGATTGTTTTGTCCATTTTGACTTTGTAATAATTGAATAAATTCACTTTTATGTAATAGTATACACTGCCATAATTTGATTGTTTTGTCTATTTTGACTTTTTGTGATAGTTGAATAAATTCACTTTTATGTAATAGTATACACTGCCATAATTTGATTGTTTTGTCCATTTTGACTTTGTATTAATTTAATAAATTCACTTGTATGTAATAGTATACACTGCCATAATTTGATTGTTTTGTCCATTTTGACTTTGTAATAATTGAATAAATTCACTTTTATGTAATAGTATACACTGCCATAATTTGATTGTTTTGTCTATTTTGACTTTTTGTGATAGTTGAATAAATTCACTTTTATGTAATAGTATACACTGCCATAATTTGATTGTTTTGTCCATTTTGACTTTGTATTAATTTAATAAATTCACTTTTATGTAATAGTATACACTGTCATAATTTGATTTTGTCTATTTTGACTTTGTAATAATTGAATAAATTCACTTTTATGTAATAGTATACACTGTCATAATTTGATTTTGTCTATTTTGACTTTTTGTGATAATTGAATAAATTCACTTTTATGTAATAGTATACACTGCCATAACTTGATTGTTTTGTCTATTTTGACTTTGTATTAATTTAATAAATTCACTTGTATGTAATAGTATACACTGTCATAATTTGATTGTTTTGTCTATTTTGACTTTTTGTGATAATTGAATAAATTCACTTTTATGTAATAGTATACACTGTCATAATTTGATTGTTTTGTCCATTTTGACTTTGTATTAAATGAATAAATTCACTTTTATGTTATAGTACAGAGTCATAATTTGATTGTTTTGTCTATTTTGACTTTTTGTGATAATTGAATAAATTCACTTTTTTGTAATAGTATACACTGTCATAATTTGATTTTGTCCATTTTGACTTTTTGTGATAATTGAATAAATTCACTTTTATGTAATAGTATACACTGCCATAATTTGATTGTTTTGTCCGTTTTAACTTTGTAATAATTGAATAAATTCACTTTTATGTAATAGTATACACTGCCATAATTTGATTGTTTTGTCCGTTTTGACTTTGTAATAATTGAATAAATTCACTTTTATGTAATAGTATACACTGCCATAATTTGATTGTTTTGTCCGTTTTGACTTTGTAATAATTGAATAAATTCACTTTTATGTAATAGTATACACTGTCATAATTTGATTGTTTTGTCCATTTTGACTTTGTAATAATTGAATAAATTCACTTTTATGTAATAGTATACACTGTCATAATTTGATTGTTTTGTCCATTTGGACTTTTTGTGATAATTGAATAAATTCACTTTTATGTAATAGTATACACTGTCATAATTTGATTTTGTCCATTTTGACTTTTTGTGATAATTGAATAAATTCACTTTTATGTAATAGTATACACTGCCATAATTTGATTGTTTTGTCCGTTTTAACTTTGTAATAATTGAATAAATTCACTTTTATGTAATAGTATACACTGCCATAATTTGATTGTTTTGTCCGTTTTGACTTTGTAATAATTGAATAAATTCACTTTTATGTAATAGTATACACTGCCATAATTTGATTGTTTTGTCCGTTTTGACTTTGTAATAATTGAATAAATTCACTTTTATGTAATAGTATACACTGTCATAATTTGATTGTTTTGTCCATTTTGACTTTGTAATAATTGAATAAATTCACTTTTATGTAATAGTATACACTGCCATAATTTGATTGTTTTGTCTGTTTTGACTTTGTAATAATTGAATTAATTCACTTTTATGTAATAGTATACACTGCCGTAATTTGATTGTTTTGTCTATTTTGACTTTTTGTGATAGTTGAATAAATTCACTTTTATGTAATAGTAAACACTGTCATAATTTGATTGTTTTGTCCGTTTTGACTTTGTAATAATTGAATAAATTCACTTTTATGTAATAGTATACACTGCCATAATTTGATTGTTTTGTCTATTTTGACTTTTTGTGATAGTTGAATAAATTCACTTTTATGTAATAGTAAACACTGTCATAGTTTGATTGTTTTGTCCGTTTTGACTTTGTAATAATTGAATAAATTCACTTTTATGTAATAGTATACACTGTCATAATTTGATTGTTTTGTCCGTTTTGACTTTGTAAAATTGAATAAATTCACTTTTATGTAATAGTATACACTGCCATAATTTGATTGTTTTGTCTGTTTTGACTTTGTAATAATTGAATTAATTCACGTTTATGTAATAGTATACACTGCCATAATTTGATTGTTTTGTCTATTTTGACTTTTTGTGATAGTTGAATAAATTCACTTTTATGTAATAGTAAACACTGTCATAATTTGATTGTTTTGTCCGTTTTGACTTTGTAATAATTGAATAAATTCACTTTTATGTAATAGTATACACTGTCATAATTTGATTGTTTTGTCCATTTTGACTTTGTGATAATTGAATAAATTCACTTTTATGTAATAGTATACACTGTCATAATTTGATTGTTTTGTCCATTTTGACTTTGTAATAATTGAATAAATTCACTTTTATGTAATAGTATACACTGCCATAATTTGATTGTTTTGTCTATTTTGACTTTTTGTGATAGTTGAATAAATTCACTTTTATGTAATAGTATACACTGTCATAATTTGATTGTTTTGTCCGTTTTGACTTTGTAATAATTGAATAAATTCACTTTTATGTAATAGTATACACTGTCATAATTTGATTGTTTTGTCCATTTTGACTTTGTAATAATTGAATAAATTCACTTTTATGTAATAGTATACACTGTCATAATTTGATTGTTTTGTCCATTTTGACTTTGTAATAATTGAATAAATTCACTTTTATGTAATAGTATACAGTGTCATAATTTGATTGTTTTGTCCATTTTGACTTTTTGTGATAGTTGAATAAATTCACTTTTATGTAATAGTATACACTGCCGTAATTTGATTGTTTTGTCCATTTTGACTTTTTGTGATAATTGAATAAATTCACTTTTATGTAATAGTATACACTGCCATAATTTGATTGTTTTGTCTGTTTTGACTTTTTGTGATAGTTGAATAAATTCACTTTTATGTAAAGTATACACTGCCGTAATTTTATTGTTTTGTCCATTTTGACTTTTTGTGATAATTGAATAAATTCACTTTTATGTAATAGTATACACTGCCATAATTTGATTGTTTTGTCTGTTTTGACTTTGTAATAATTGAATTAATTCACTTTTATGTAATAGTATACACTGCCATAATTTGATTGTTTTGTCTATTTTGACTTTTTGTGATAGTTGAATAAATTCACTTTTATGTAATAGTATACACTGCCATAATTTGATTGTTTTGTCCGTTTTGACTTTTTGTGATAGTTGAATAAATTCACTTTTATGTAATAGTATACACTGCCGTAATTTGATTGTTTTGTCCATTTTGACTTTTTGTGATAATTGAATAAATTCACTTTTATGTAATAGTATACACTGTCATAATTTGATTGTTTTGTCCATTTTGACTTTGTAATAATTGAATAAATTCACTTTTATGTAATAGTATACACTGCCATAATTTGATTTTGTCTATTTTGACTTTTTGTGATAGTTGAATAAATTCACTTTTATGTAAAAGTATACACTGCCATAATTTGATTGTTTTGTCCATTTTGACTTTTTGTGATAGTTGAATAAATTCACTTTTATGTAATAGTATACACTGCCGTAATTTGATTGTTTTGTCCATTTTGACTTTTTGTGATAATTGAATAAATTCACTTTTATGTAATAGTATACACTGTCATAATTTGATTGTTTTGTCCATTTTGACTTTGTAATAATTGAATAAATTCACTTTTATGTAATAGTATACACTGCCATAATTTGATTTTGTCTATTTTGACTTTTTGTGATAATTGAATAAATTCACTTTTATGTAATAGTATACACTGCCATAATTTGATTGTTTTGTCCATTTTGACTTTTTGTGATAGTTGAATAAATTCACTTTTATGTAATAGTATACACTGCCGTAATTTGATTGTTTTGTCCATTTTGACTTTTTGTGATAATTGAATAAATTTACTTTTATGTAATAGTATACACTGCCGTAATTTGATTGTTTTGTCCATTTTGACTTTTTGTGATAATTGAATAAATTCACTTTTATGTAATAGTATACACTGCCGTAATTTGATTGTTTTGTCTATTTTGACTTTGTGATAATTTAATAAATTCACTTTTATGTAATAGTACACACTGTCATAATTTGATTGTTTTGTCCATTTTGACTTTGTATTAATTGAATAAATTCACTTTTATGTTTTGTCCATTTTGACTTTTTGTAATAATTGAATAAATTCACTTTTATGTAATAGTACACACTGCCGTTATTTGATTTTGTCTATTTTGACTTTTTTTGATAATTGAATAATTTAACTTTTATGTAATAGTATACACTGTCATAATTTGATTTTGTCCATTTTGCCTTTTTGTGATAATTGAATAAATTCACTTTTATGTAATAGTATACACTGTCATAATTTGATTGTTTTGTCTATTTTGACTTTGTGATAATTTAATAAATTCACTTTTATGTAATAGTACACACTGTCATAATTTGATTGTTTTGTCCATTTTGACTTTGTATTAATTGAATAAATTCACTTTTATGTTTTGTCCATTTTGACTTTTTGTAATAATTGAATAAATTCACTTTTATGTAATAGTACACACTGCCGTTATTTGATTTTGTCTATTTTGACTTTTTTTGATAATTGAATAATTTAACTTTTATGTAATAGTATACACTGTCGTATTTAGATTTTGAGTACCTACAATATCCCAAATGTGTCCAACTATTTGTAAAATGTGAGAAAATTGCTATTTTAACCAAGTACCGGGACGTGTCAGTACAGCATTTGAGGGAGTCGCCTGTCAATCGTGTCATATCTGCGCTACCCTTGGTTTTATTCTGTAGAAGCGCTTTACTCTTAGCAGTGTGAACAAGTCACAGCAGGGCCGAGCAAACGCACAGAGGAACGTCATGACATCATTTTAAACACACTTAAATGTATCTAATATGATAAACAGAGCTGCTTTACCACATAATCATAACCGGAAAAAGCGGAAGTTCAGTGTCCTGTCCCGTCATAATAAAAGTCCCGGTGTTCCCGAGCCGTGTGTGTGTGAACAAGCTCCAGCGGCCGTGCTCAGCTCCTCAACACTCGCTCCTGCTCTGCTTCACTACAGTAACGTTAATAACCGCATCCATCAACATGATTTCTGTCCGAGTCCTATTTCCCACCGGCTGTGAGGTGAAGACCACATGTCCCAAGATGCTGCGCTCACACTTGGCGTCATCAAACTACGCCTTTGTTTAGAATAGGTGCCCTCTAGTGGACGTAAAGTTGCATAGTGCACCTTTAAGCAAAAACTCACTTCATTTTGATTTTATTTTTAAGAAAAAAAGGAAAAATATCTTTCTCTCGTTTTACTTGTCTAGTGAATGAATGTTGATTAAAGAATTTTTTGATATTTGGACTGGAAACAAGAAAAAAATACTAAATAAGAAGAGCATTTTTTGCAGTGTGTGTGGGTTACAGCACAGGTTATCACTGGGGTACAGTTCAATTTTCCATCATTCGTGTGTTAATGGAACATGATGCATAAAGTATGACATTAACAGAAATACTAACTAGTTATATAACTACCTAACTGACTAACAGCCCTCTCTCACTGAGCCCTGTAATGACTAACACAATTCAAATAAAGTACAAAATAAATAGATTATGATTATGATTAAAGAGTAGTGTTTTTTCAAGTAATATATATATATATATATATATATATATATATATATATATATATATATATATATATATATATATATATATATATATATATATATATATATATATATATATATATAAATAAAAAATTAGACCATATTATTTAAGTTTCTTTTTCAAATAAAATAAAAAAAATCATTATTTTTTAAGCAATTAATACAACTTTCCATTTTCACCCTAAAATATTTAATATATTAATAAAATAAATGTTAATATAATAATAACATAAATTATATAAACTCATTATATAAATAATATAAATATAAAATAATATTATATTATAATATAAAAATAAAGAAATATTCAATCATTACATTTTTTAAACATAATATATGTATGTATATGTGTATATTTATAAATATATCATAATATATAACATATGATTCATAATGATATCCAACATTTTATCCTGTGTGTAATAAAGGTTTAGGCTTTAAAGGATATGAAGGATTTAATTTCCACTTAAATCATAATTTGTTATCTTCTCTGAATATCCATGATCTTAGGCATTTATTTCCAGCCACCAACCAATCACAATCTGTGTTTTATCTGTGGAGGCGGGACTTTACCGGAGGCTTCCACCTCGATCTCGACCCTGCCGTCCGTCTTCTCATTGTCGACCGAGAGCCACTCTTCAATCAGGAAGAAATAACTGCCGCCCGTCTGCAAGTCCTTCACTAGGACATACTGGAGCAGCCATGCCGGAGACAGACCTGAGAGACAGACATGTTTTTCTTACAGGTTTGTCCCGTTCCACAATGGCTAATGTTGCTTATGGCAGACCCGTGGGTCCGTTTGGTACCTTTGTTGTCGTGCCAGACGCGGATCTTGAGCACGGTGCCCATATTGCTGTCTGTGGCGATGTGGAAGATGTCCAGGCTGTTTCGGGCGAAGGCTCCGACGCTGTCCAGGTGTCTGTGTCCGCTGCGGCTCTCGCTGCCGTGAAGACTGATGCCAACGTGAGCCGTAGAGCCTGGAGTGGGGACAAAGACTCGGGATCAAACACTGACATCTCAGACTAATGCTATGATGTGGAGCTCAATGATTCTAGAGCAGAATACATTTTCTTGTTTCAAACAGAGATCACGATTCTGAAAAGACAACTAAACAAAATAGCATGTCATTTACTGGAGGTTTTGACAAAATGCTGATTGCTGCTGTCCATTTACAACATTTAATTGATCTGAATTAATTATTTGAAAGAGAAAAAAAAACTGGTTGAATGAATGATTCAATGACTCACTCATAAAGCTGCACTTGTTTCATTACTGGATGAATCAGCGTTTTTGAACGAATATTTTTAATTAATGATTCAATGACTCACTCATAAAGACTTCTCTTGTTTCATTAATGGATGAATCAGTGTTTGTGAATGAATCTCTTTAATAAATGATTCAATGACTCCCTCATAAAGACTTCTCGTTTCATTACTAGATGAATCAGCGTTTTTGAATTAATCTCTTCAATGAATGATTCAATGACTCACTCATAAAGACTTTACTTGTTTCATTACTAGATGAATCAGCGTTTTTGAATGAATCTCTTTAATAAATGATTCAATGACTCCCTCATAAAGACTTCTCTTGTTTCATTAATGGATGAATCAGTGTTTGTGAATGAATCTCTTTAATAAATTATTCAATGACTCCCTCATAAAGACTTCACTAGTTTCATTACTAGATGAATCAGCGTTTTTGAATGAATCTCTTGAATGAATGATTCACTGACTCACTCATAAAGACTTTACTTGTTTCATTACTAGATCAATCAGCGTTTTTGAATGAATCTTTTCAATGAATGATTCAATGACTCCCTCATAAAGACTTTACTTGTTTCATTACTAGATGAATCAGCGTTTTTGAATGAATCTCTTGAATGAATGATTCAATGACTCACTCATAAAGACTTCTCTTGTTTCATTAATGGATGAATCAGTGTTTGTGAATGAATCTCTTTAATAAATGATTCAATGACTCCCTCATAAAGACTTCTCTTGTTTCATTAATGGATGAATCAGTGTTTGTGAATGAATCTCTTTAATAAATTATTCAACGACTCCCTCATAAAGACTTCACTAGTTTCATTACTAGATGAATCAGCGTTTTTGAATGAATCTCTTGAATGAATGATTCAATGACTCACTCATAAAGACTTCTCTTGTTTCATTACTAGATGAATCAGCGTTTTTGAATGAATCTCTTTAATAAATTATTCAATGACTCACTCATAAAGAATTCTTGTTTCATTATTGGATGAATCAGCGTTTTTGGATGAATCTCTTGAATGAATGATTCAATGACTCACTCATAAAGACTTTTCTCGTTTCATTACTGGGTAAATTACTTTTTTTTGAACGACTCTCTTGAATGAATGATTCAATGACAAATGCACTTTTTAACAGTCACTTGTCTCCTCCTACTGGTGTAACGATGTAATTGACACAATCATTATTTAGCTCCTGTTTAAGTTGGTCACAAACATTCGTCGTGTTCAACAAAAATCTGCTTGGGTTGAGAGCATCTTGTGCTTTACATGCTTTTAATAACAGACAGACACAGGGTGGATCTTTTATGCCTATGAAATCTCTTAAAAGATGTAGTACCTTGACACAATGAGGCAGAGCTAGTCAGTGGTTGGTCGCTTTTTATAGCGATCGGATGGTATATTTCCGTCTAAGTGGACTAACCTAACGCTCCTGATCTCACCTGCTCCGTAGGCCCAGCCGGTTTTGACCTGGATCTCGTACTTGTACAGACCGTCCTTCCCGCACAGAGGCACCACAGAGGCCCGTCTCAGGTCCATCTGATCCAGCTTCCGCAGTATAGCGCCGGCCACGGCGTAACACAGCAGTCCGATCACACACACCAACACCACCACCAGACTACGAGTCACTGAACGCTCCTGACATGGAGCACACAAAGGACACGGCATTAGCACTTACTGTCCCTTAAACCAGCAGCTGTCAGACCATAACTCTTCAGATATAATAAAAACTATTTCAAATTATTAACATAACTCTTAAACTATACCTCAATATACATTGTAATGTGATTAATATAATATAATATAATATAATATAATATAATATAATATAATATAATATAATATATATAATATAATATAATATAATATAATATAATAAAAACTATTTCAAATTATTAACATAACTCTTAAACTATACCTCAATATATATTGTAATGTGATTAATATAATATAATATAATATAATATAATATAATATAATATAATATAATATAATATAATATAATATAATATAATATAATATTATAATATAATATAATATAAATACAACTATTAAAAATATTAATTTACTTTAAGGTATATTAATATAATAATAATAATTATATAATATGATACATACAATTAATATAGATTACAAATATTTTGGAAATAAAAATATGGTTAAAAAAACAGAAATATAAAAACACATTTTAAATACTAATTATTGTCAAAACAAAAAGAAGGCTCAGTTTAAAAATATTAATGTATAATACAAATTATAATTAATATAATTTAATATAATGTAATTAATATATACATTTAATAAAACAATTTTAAATTATTAATATATTTTATATAAGAAACTTACATAACTCTTAAGGAATCATTTCAACTATGTCCAGACACAGAGCTCATTTTAAAAATATTTATTTTTGAGAAAAATATATTTAATATAATATAATAAAATAGTATAATATTGATTAAAAAAAGATTTTAACAATAAAAAATAGAACATTTATTTAAAATTAAAAATCTATTTGTATATATTAAACTTGATAATAACATACATATATAAACATTTTCTATAAATCATCACTACTAATATAATATAATATCCTTTACATAAAAAACGTTAAATAAAAAAAACAACTATATATTTTAAACCAAAAATCATTATCGGTACTACTATTTCTGGACAGATGAAAAAATATTTAAAAAAATAATTTTTAAATGATTACTAATTTATAAGTGCTGCTAATATGAAGGAAAGCAGACTGTGTGCTGTGTTGAGTTGAGTTGTAATACTCACAGGAATGATGAAGGAGACGGCGTCGGGCGGGACGAACAGGCTGGCGGCGAAAGCGGTGAGATGGCGCGTGCGGCACACGGCCCGGCCCACGCTGGTCTCGGGAAGAGGGATCATGCCGTCTGTCCGCCACTGCTTGGCGCTCTCGCTGAAATACTGGCATAAAGACGTGAACACGGCCACCTCCAGCCGGATCAGAGCCGGATCCTCAGCGCCGCAGCCCAAGGACACGTTTATGAAGTGTTCCCGCGTGGTGTCATACGAACTGATGGAGAAATCAGCATCAAACGATCAGGTCAAAAGATTGTTTTTTGTAGCCTAGAAATCTAGACGCACCCTAGCGGCAGCAAATCTAATCTGCTGCGAGTGTCGTCTAGCAACTCTCAATACCCTTCTGAGCTGTAATCGCCAAACTCTGGTCTGGCCAATCACATCGTTTATAGAGTCGGCGGGCGGGGCTTAACATAATGACGGCCGAGTTGCGTTTGCGTGCTTCTAGTAAACACAGAAACTGGCGAACGGCGGCGGTCTTTCGAATCAGCTTTGACCGCGACTCTGGAAGACTTGGAGTTAAGCTTTTCTCTGAGAAAAGAACAAAGAACGGCACTGAAGTCATTCTTAAAAAGGGAAGATGTGTTCGGAGTTTAGCCGACCGGATACGGTGAATGTTTAATCAGTCAGCGAGCTCTGTTTCACCTTCGTTGCTCTGGTTGGTGTAGCGCTATCCTATCGCGTGCAGAGGGAGTTTGAAAGACAACCGTTTATCCGCCCCTCGGATTGAGCCGTCAATGGTGAGTTTCCAGACCAAACATCTTGATGTGGGTCTGGCTTGTCAGGCTATAGTTTTTGTGCATTAGTGCATCATCAGCGCAAATGCTTTTATTTTATTCGCTAAAAATCAAAAATACAACTTAACAAAATGGATAGAGATGTGACGAGATGAGCCACTCTCTTTGTGTTTTGTCTTAATCTTCATTTGGTGATATTAATGAATGAGTCACTCCACCCGCATACAAACTCATCCTTTATTAGGGATGAACGTCCTCTCATTAACATGCACTTCCAGGATTTCTCAGACAAATATAGCAGCGAGAAACATCAAAACATTACGACCTAAATTAGCTTAAGAGCTTAAAAGGGACCGTTCACCCAAAAATTTAAATTCTGTCATCATTTAGTCTCCCTCAAGTCCCTGTATGAGTTTCTATGTTCAGCTGAAGACAAAAGAAGATATTTTGAAGAAAGCTTGTAACAAAGCAGAGAGAGCAAACATTCACTACCATAGTATTTTTCCCCTCCTATGGATGTCAGTGTTTGCTCAATCTGCTTGGTTACAAGCATTCTTCAAAATATCTTCTTTTGTGTTCAGCTGAACAAAGAAACTCATACAGGGACTTGAGGGAGACTAAATGATGACTATCCCTTTATAACCGATGACATCTCTTACTTTGGAGACAGGAAGAAAGTGTAGTGTCGGTGGTCCAGGTCCTGTCCCCGCGTCATATTGAGCGTGATGCGTTTCCTGTCAGTGCTGTTGAATTCGTTGGGCCGTTCAGAAGTGTGCAGATAGGCCGTGATCGACGGATCCAACGCTTCCCACGTTTCTGGAGAATCTAAGGATGATGGGATGAATAGAAATAGTGTTAGAGATGCACAAAAGATGGATGACACTCCCTGAATGTGATATTTCCTCTCTAGGGATAAATAAATCAAGGAGATTTTTACAATGTTGGTACTCGCATATCATCATACTCATACATTACTAAACACTGACCCTGTGCTGTACTAGTCGACTAGTCTGTTAGTTCAGACGAAATAAAGTCAACATGTATTAGAAGTCACTTTCGGAAAAAATAAAATAAATAAATAAATAAATAAATTTATTATTAAAAAAAAAAGAAAGAAAAAAAAAAGGTGAAAAACTATAAAAATGAAACAAACTTAGAAAAATTGCCTTGCCAACTAACTGAAATAAATAAGTTTAAATTGAAGTACTAAAATTAATAAACCCAAAATAAGAATAAATTGAATAAATATAACAACCTAATAACAATTAAAACTTAAAATATAAAAATAAAAGCCAATTAAAATATCAATAAACACTATAAAAACATAAATAATACAAAAATAAACACTGGTGCCAAGTTAGTGTTTTATTAATCAAATATTATTAAATAAAATTCTGAAAAAATTCTGCATTTTACATTGATGAAATGTCATGCTATTTTCAGATAACATGAAATGAATTATGATGCTTTTATTCTAGGACTAGTTAAAAAAAATAAAAACTGCATTTTATTTTAAGTGTTAAGCATAGATACATCCTCTATATTAAAAGTATTTATTTTCTTTACATTTGTAGATTTTTTTCCCCAGACAAATTTTCTTAAAGGTGCAGTGTGTAATTTTTAGCGGCATCTAGAGGTGAGGTTGTGAATTGCACCCCACCCTCCCTTTCAGAGCACATAGAGAAGCTACGGTGGCCCACACAGGACAAAAATGTCATCGTCTTAGACAGCAGAGAGTAGCTAGCGCTCTGTAGAGCAGTTTGTCCTTTTAGGGCCACTGTAGAATCATGACGGCGCAAAATGGCGACTTCACTGTAAGAAGACCCGCGGTGTATAGAGACAGAAATGACTCTTTCTAAGGTAATAAAAATATAACGGTTCATTATGTAAGGTCTTTATACACCACTGAAAACATAGTTATGTATATTATATAGCATTTCTGTCAATACATCCTCAAACACACTATATACACACTGCACCTTTAAGCATGATGATCAGCATATTAAAGCCAATTATATAATTTCAGAAACATGTTGTCTTTATAAGATGACACCATGGGCGTCGTTCACAGAATTCACAGAAATCACTAAGTTATTTAATGTGTCTATAGTGTAGGGGTAAGATGCATGTTATCAAGTTTTAAAAAGTTTTGAAATCGATCAGAGGTTCGAATCCATCTTTTTTGTCACACTCACTCCCTTTTCCCATCATAAATCAGATCCGGAAGGTATTTATTTTCAATAAAAATGGAGAAAATATTAGAAAAGTGGAAAAAGCGTCTAACGTGTTTAATAATACGTTTTTATCGATTAGGGATAGTTAACAGTCATGTGCTGAATTAGAGAAGATAAAAGTGAGTGGGTCCAATATCATTGGTCGTAAAAAGCAGGTGGTCCTGTCCCACACACACACAATGGTTCCGACGCCCATGCATGACACCTATATATTGTTCTCGTACAGTATCTTTTATTTTTGGCACAGTTTGTGAATCAGTTGTTTTACTCTCAGTGTCTCCCCCTTGTGTTGGGTGTCTTACCGTCTATCACAGTGAAGTTGAGTTGGACGTAGACTCCCGCCTGTCTGTTGGCGTTCCCCGTGCTCACCCTCACAATGACCGAACTGCAGCGACTGACGTTCTCGGCTCCCGCCGGAGGCAAAATGGCCTCCAATCCGTTAGCGTCCAGCCCAGCCATGTTTCCATTATTAACGGTGACCGTTATGGCCTGGCTCTCGTCCAGGTCCGAGATGGGAATCTGTGTGCCGTTCACCGTGCGGAACTCCATGGACGCCACCTCGGTGGACACGGTGTAATTGGCGACGTAATTGAACGGAAACGGGTTTGGCTCCACCTGGAACAGCAGCTGCACGATGCCGTCCTCGCTGCTGGCTCCTTGGGGCAGTGCGCCTCCTGCTGCCCGTCCCAGACTGGCGTTGAACGCTCGCGGGATGGAGAAGCGGCGACACTCGGGCGCGTCGCTCTCGCCGTAGCAGAGCAGGCTCTGCGGGTCGGCACGCTTCCCGGCGGCTGCGATCTCGGCCCCGCGGAGGATCAGGGGCTCCTCGTTCAGGACGCGGCCCAGCATGAGGATCCTCATGAGCACGGAGGACAGGGTGTAGGCTTTCGCGGCCACTCGCAGCGGGTGCTGCTGCTCCTCTAAGAGGAACGGAGGCTGCTGGGAGATGCTGCTGTGGTCCTCCGCCTCCGGCTGCGGTGAGGAGGCCGCCTGGCTCACCTGGTGGATCAGGTCACCTGACGGGGGACAGGAGTGGAGGATTACTGAGCGGATGAATACTGAGAACCAGCAGGATAAAAGGCTCAGTTCAAAGCATAAAAAGACGAGAAGTGCTAGAAGACCGATTAGAACTGGATTTAATTGTCCAATTCATTAAAATGAGTTTTAATTTTTTTTTATTAATTGCAGTTATTAAACTACTGAGAAAAGCCCCAAAATAAAGATAACGCAAAGACATGGCAGATGAGTAAACAACAGATATAATCATATAATATAATGAACAAATATATTTTTATTTAAAAAATAGAAAAAAGAGAAGGGTCATTTAAAAAAAATACTCTAATTTGTCTTCATTTTGGGGCTTTTCTTAATAAAAGACATTAGCATGGCAAACATAATATAATTAAAAAAAATAAAATAATAAAATAATAATAATAATAATAATAATAATAGGTAAAAAAAAATAACTTTGAAAAATTGCCTTGACAACTATCTGAAATAAATGAGTTGAAAGTACTAAATAATAAGTAATAAATTGAAGTACTAAAATGACTAAACCTGAAATAAAATAAATTAAAGTTAAATAGATATTATACCATACCATAGATACCATATTTAAAAAACCTCTGATAAAAGCATAAAAGACATGGCAGATGAGCTGATAGCTGAATATTATAATACAATCATATATTAAAATAATCATCTAATTATAATTAATGTATATTTTTATTTTTAAAAATATAAATAGAAAATAAATAAATATACATATTTTAAACAAAAGGGTAAATGTCTTAATTTTGGGGCTTTTATTAATAAAAAAGTAATAATATTGAAAGTATAATATAGTATAACATTATTATTATATTAATAGTGAAGTAGTGATTCATTACGTTTCATTAATCTGAAGAAAAATTTAAATAAAAAACTGCTAAATATTAAAATAAAACAAAATAAAACGGTTGGGGTTAAATTATTATTAATTCGACAGCAATTTGATTTGTAAATTTAGTTCAGATACGTTAATGAGAGAAATGAAAATGACAACAAAAATGAGCGATGTGTAAACAAGTCAACAGCTTGTTCCCTCTGGGGATGGTTTGTGAGTGTGTGTTAGCAGAACAAGGCCATGAAATGGAAGAATCTGTTGCTCTCTCACTGTGTGTGTGTGTGTGTGTGTGTGTGTGTGTGTCTCACCCATGATATTGAGGATGTTGTCTGCTATCTCAGTCGGAGTGACTGTGCCCTGTTTAGTGTCTGTCTGCAGGATTTCTAACATGGACTCCAGTTTGTTCAGAGTGCTGTTCTGACACTCTTCACACACAAACTCTCGACTCACAGCCTGAGAACACACACAGAAAAGAAAGAGTTTGTTAACTGGTTGACCTCCTGCGTGCCGCTGAGCGGGTCAGGACACACTCGTCTCACCGTGCACTGCGCGAGCGCCGCTGATGTCTGCTGGATGTCACTGACGGTGATGAGGTCCAGAGACGTCAGAGCTCTGGTGATGTTTCCTCTGATGCTCACGCGATACTGACGCTCGGCCTTAGACACTCGCTCACGTCTGCGGGACACACCCTGCTCATACTGACACACACACACACACACACATACACACAAACACACACACACACACACACACGTGAGAGGATGAGCGGATGGAGAAAGCCATGACGGATGGATGGAGAGGTGGATCGACAGATAGAGAGACAAAACAAACAGAACGCTAGAATGATAGAAAAAAATTACAGACAGATGATAACAACAGATTAGATGATGACAGACAGACAGAAAGACAGACGGACAGACAGACAGAAAGACGGACGGACAAACGGACGGACGGACAGACAGAAAGACAGACAGACAGAAAGACGGACGGACAAACAGACGGACAGATATACAGAAAGACGGACGGACAGACAGACAGAAAGACGGACGGACAGACAGACAGAAAGACGGACGGACAAACGGACAGAAAGACAGACGGACAAACGGACGGACGGACAGAAAGACGGACGGACAGACAGACAGAAAGACGGACGGACAGACAGACAGAAAGACAGACGGACAAACGGACGGACGGACAGAAAGACAGACAGACAGAAAGACGGACGGACAGACAGAAAGACAGACAGATGGACGGACGGACAGACAGAAAGACGGACGGACAGACGGACAGACAGAAAGACGGATGGACAGACAGAAAGAGAGAAAGACAGACGGACAGACAGACAGACAGAAAGAGAGACAGACAGACGGACGGTCGGACGGACAGACAGACAGACAGACAGACAGACAGACGGAAGGATGGACAGAAAGACAGACAGACAGACGGAAGGACGGACAGATAAAAGACAGACAGACAGACAGAAAGACTGACGGACGGACAGACAGACAAAAGAAAGACAGACAGACGAAAGACAGACAGACAAACGTAAGGATGGACAGACAAAAAGACAGACAGACAGACAAACGGAAGGATGGACAGACAAAGACAGACAGACAGACAGACAGACAGACGGAAGGACGGACAGATAAAAGACAGACAGACAGACAGACAGAAAGACAGAAAGACTGACGGACGGATGGAAGGACAGACAGACAAAAGAAAGACAGACAGACGAAAGACAGACAGACAGACAGAAAGACTGACGGACGGATGGAAGGACAGACAGACAAAAGAAAGACAGACAGACGAAAGACAGACAGACAGACAGACAGACAGAAAGACTGATGGACAGATGGAAGGACAGACAGACAAAAGAAAGACAGACAGACGAAAGACCGACAGACAGACAGACAGATAGACAGACAGACAGACAGACAGAAAGACAGACAGACGGAAGGATGGACAGACAGAAAGACAGACAGACAGACGGAAGGACGGACAGATAAAAGACAGACAGGCAGACAGACAGACAGAAAGACTGACGGACGGACAGAAGGACAGACAGACAAAAGAAAGACAGACAGACGAAAGACAGACAGACAGACAGACAGACAGACAAACGGAAGGATGGACAGACAAAAAGACAGACAGACAGACAAACGGAAGGATGGACAGACAAAGACAGACAGACAGACAGACGGAAGGACGGACAGATAAAAGACAGACAGACAGACAGACAGACAGACAGAAAGACAGAAAGACTGACGGACGGATGGAAGGACAGACAGACAAAAGAAAGACAGACAGACGAAAGACAGACAGACAGACAGACAGAAAGACTGACGGACGGATGGAAGGACAGACAGACAAAAGAAAGACAGACAGACGAAAGACAGACAGACAGACAGACAGACAGAAAGACTGACGGACGGATGGAAGGACAGACAGACGAAAGACAGACAGACAGACAGACAGTCAGACAGACAGATAAACAGACAGAAAGACAGACAGAAAGACTGACGGACAGACAGACAAAAGAAAGACAGACAGACGAAAGACCGACAGACAGACAGAAAGACTGACGGAGAGATGGAAGGACAGACAGACAAAAGAAAGACAGACAGACGAAAGACTGACAGACAGACAGACAGATAGACAGACAGACGAAAGACCGACAGACAGACAGACAGATAGACAGACAGACAGACAACAGACAGATAGACAGGCAGATAGAAGGACAGACAAAAGACAGACAGATAGAAAGACAGACAGACAGACAAAAGAAAGACAGACGACAGACAGCCAAAAGACAGACAGACGGTATGTAATGTTGTCTCACCTCATTGAGGACCGTGATGAGGGCGAGTGAGAGCTCCCGTACCCTCTGTGAGTCTCCCTGTCGGAGCAGCTCTCTCAGGCTGGAGTCGGTCAGGTGGCTGAGCCAGTGAGGGAGCGAGCTGAAGCTGAGAGGAACCGCCGGCAGCACCACCTCCAGCGACCTGAGGAGCAAATCACAAACCGTTCACAACGCTGGACAGCACAGACAGGAGCACAAGAAGTCTGTGTGCCAAGCTGTGGCTTACTTGTTGAGGGCCATGACTGACGCCCCCTGGTGGTCCTCCACCATGACTGAGGCAGAGACTCGGTACTGGGCCGAGCTGAAGCCGGGCGGCAGGAAGGCCGAGTGCTCTGGACTCGTGCCTTTATACACACAGAACTCCTCGCAGTACAGCTCAGAGCAGCGCACCGCCAGCAGACTATACACCAGCTGGGACTCCGTCTCATCCAAATCAGCGTAGCCTGGAAATCAGACACGAGTCATGTGATTGTTCAACACCTAGTTCTCAGGATCTTACAGGAAGTGGTTGTTCTCCAGCCTCACCTGAGCACCTGAAGTGCACTCTCTCCATGAGCGTGCGCACCTGAGGCCCGTCCCCATCGGCCCACAGAGAGCACGCCCCCCCCGCTGGAGGCAGGTTGGGGTGGAGCTCGATGTAGGCCACACCCTCGCGGTCCATACTGTCATCGGTCACATGGAGGCTGAATTTGTAGGAGTCTCCGTCCCGGAGAATGCCCTGCCTGAGGACCAGGTGCATGCTGTCGCTGCCCGTGGTGGTGGTGTTCAGATCCAGCACCAGCGTCTCGTTTCCACGGGTCTTCGCCGTCCACCGCTAACAGCAACAACACAACACACACAACACACACGTCAGCAGGATTTCTGTCATCTCCAGAAGTTCACATCACTATAGCATTGTAAAAATTAACATTTTTCTTTTAATCATTAAAGTGAATTACTAAATTAAAATAACTTATCTAAATGCATTTATTATTCTAATTTAACATTTAACTTTATTAAAATATAAATTATTTGAATACATTTACATTAATAATTCAAATGAAATGCGTTAAAAACATATTAATATTAATTATTTCAAATGCATACGTAAAATTTCCATGTAATTTATATATATATATATATATATATATATATATATATATATATATATATATATATATATATATATATATATATATATATATATATATATATATATATATATATATATATATTCATATTCACCTGGGCAGCTTTTATGCATTTATTTAAATGAGCAGATTATAAGATTTAAAATTAATATCAATTTATTATACATTGGAAAAAATGATTACATATCATGTATTTTAATAATTATAATATTGTATATATTATATTATTATTTACATTTTATAATTATTTAAAAAATTACTTTTATGAAGCTACAAACATTTTCATAATTTTAAAAAAAATCTAACTACAAAGTTTTAAAATTCTATTATTTATATTTAAAAAATTATATTCATGATAGGTTCCAATTTTTTTAAATTAATTAAACCCAAATGGATTAGGCTATATTAACTGCATTTATAAATAATACAAATATGATTTGAAAGCATTCTTTATGAAATGCATTAGAAGAAATATTATATATAATTTTATATATATATATTTTTTTTTATTTTTTATTTTTATAAAATTTTATAAAAATAATAATTATTATTTAAAATGTCTATATAGTTTTATATGTAACTAAAAAATTGTCAATAATAAGAAATAATTGAATTGATTTAAAAATATATATATTTTAGTTACATTTTTAATGAGCTTCAGGCAGGTTTTTCAGTAACCTTTCAGTGACCTCCATCAGCATCAATCCGAATCAGCACTTATCTTAAATATTTAAATATATAATAAATAAATAAAAACGCTTTGATTTTTATCATTAAAGTACGCAAAACTTGTTTTTATTTATATTCTATTAAAGCAATCTATTAATTAAAATTAAATGCATTCATTATGTTAATCAAATAATTAACTTTATTGTAATAAACGTACATGAAATGCATGATGTAAATATGTAATAACTCGTGTCTATTTCGAATGCCTCCGCAGCTTAAGCCGGCTCTTCAGTAACGGCGACCTCCATCAGCACCAGTCCCGCTCAGCACTCGTGTGAACCTCTAGATAAGAGTCCCTAAATGGGCCATAATGTTTACTGACTCAAGGCCCAAGGGGAAAGAGTGTTTGACCGCCTTCACCAAGTAAACGTCTGTGTGTGTGTGTGTGTGGGCTTGTTTTTGTGACATATGAGGACACAAATGTGTATAATGCCATGGTGATGACACAGGTATTACAGGAGAGGGTGAAATATGAGGACATTACCCATGTCCACACTTTTCAAAATGCTTATAAATCATACAGGATGAGATTTTTTGAGAAAGTAAAAATGCAGAATGTTTCCTGTGATGGGTAGGTTTAGGGTATGGGCTGTGTGTGTGTGTGTGTGTGTGTGTGTGTGTGTGTGTGTGTGTGTGTGTGTGTGTGTGTGTGTGTTGGGTAGGTTTAGGGGTAGGAGCATTGTAAGGGGATAGAAAGTACGGTTTGTACAGTATAAAAACCATTACGCCTATGGAATGTCCCCACATTTCACAAAAATAAATGTGTGTGTGTGTGTGTGTGTGTGTGTGTGTGTGTGTGTGTTTAACGAGGTCTAATCCGTTGGAACATATCCCATCATAACGATGACATCATCTCCCCCCCCCCCCCCCCCCCCTGGTTCCCAAAACCATAACATCACTCCAGCCTCAGTCTAAACATCATCAGAAAGCCGGATGGGAAAAGCAGGAGGAAAGCCCATGAAAAAAGAGATGTTCGGCCATTTTAGAATTACATCATTCTGCTCCCCATGTAAAGCTCTCTTCAATAAATGATTACGACGTTCCCTCTAATAAATAAGGCACGAGTGACTCACAAAATCCAAATGTGTCATTCCCAACATTCATATTCTATGAGGATCCTGTTACTCCTGGGGACAAATTACATCATGCTTTCAAACTCTGCAGGACAGCAGCTCTCTGGGACCGAACCAGCCTCCCCCTGACGCAAAGGAACAAAAATTCCCTTAAGTAGGGCTGCACAATTAATCTAATTTGTAATCGTGATTACATTTATGGATGCCACTATTATGTAATCGTTCAATAAAATGTAATCGCAATTACCAAAAAAGGAAAAAAGTCCACTTATACTTGATGTGTTTTTTCTTCTTCTACAGGTTATCTTAAGTTTTTTCACCCCCTAGTTTTTATTATTTTTAGTATAACATTATTTGATTTAATTATAACACATTATTTAAAGAAACCAAACCAATGTATATTTGACTTTTGAGGCTTAATGCTAAACAAAATCAATAAAAGTTTTTCAGGAAGACCGTTTTCATCTTGCTTATTTTGATATGACATTATGGCATGCGGTCGCTTCAAACAATGGCATAAAGCTATTCATAATATCATTCAATGTAAATTGTGATAATCGTAATCAATAATCGCAATTACAATTTCAAGGGAATAAACCTGGTTTAAAGGGTTAGTTCACCCAAAAATGAACTTGATGTCATTAACTCCTCCCCCTAATGTCGTCCCACACCCGTAAAACCTCCGTTCATCTTCACACACAGTTTAAGATATTTTATATTTAGTCCGAGAGCGTATGCAAGTGTATGCACACTATACTGTCCGTGTCCAGAAAGGGAATAAAAACATCATCAGAGTAGTCCATATGAGACATCAGTGGGTTAATCAGAGTCTCTTGAAGCATCGAAAATACATTTTGGTACAAAAATAACAAAAACTACGACTTTATTCAGCATTGTCTTCTCTTCCGCATTTGTGTTCAATCCTCAAATAAAGATTCAAACGGTTATGAATCAGTGAATCGATTCATGATTCGGATCGTGTGTCAAACTGCTGAAATCACGTGACATTGCCGATCCGAATCATGAATCGATTCACAGATTCAACTCTTTTTCTGAGGATTGAACACTTGCATACGCTCTCAGACTAAATATAAAATATCTTAAACTGTGTGTGAAGATGAACGGAGGTCTTACGGGTGTGGAACGACATTAGGGTGAGTCATTAATGACATAAATTTCATTTTTGGGTGAACTAACCCTTTAATATTGATTAGTAGACAGTGTGTGTGTGTGTGTGTGTGTGTGTGTGTGTGTGTGTGTGTGTGTGTGTGTGTGGTTCTCACCCCTCTGTGTGAGCTGTGACAGTTATTGCAGGTGCCAGCCAAGTACACGTAAGAGCTCTGACTGATCTCGTAGCGAGACTGAGCTTTGCACGACACACACTCCAGCGAAACCATCGGGATGCGGCCGCTCTGGACCCACACCTGCCACCAGAAAAAGAGAGAAAGGAAAAAAAACACTTCAATAAGTGAACTGAAGTTACGCCATTACGTTTTCTGTTGCCCGTGGAAACCGATTGATTTAAGCGATGTTACCCCTGACCTGTTCTGACGGGGACACGGGAATAATGCATTCTGTTCAGTTATTGAGAGGAAATAAAGGGATGGTATTGATGGAGTTCTTCATGACTCTACATCTGTTTTCTCACGGTTCCCAAAGGAATCAGACCTTGAAAGCTAAATCTCATGAAATGCTCCCTTTGACATATATCAGGCTTAGAAATCTGAAGGTCAGAAGATTAGAAAGTTAATTATGTTTTGAATTATGTAAAGCATCTCCCTTTTACCTGTTCGGATCAGTTAATCGTAGATAAATAAAGAGTATGCTAAAAAAGAATGAATAATTTGTAATGATAATAGCAAGTCATTTCCCTGCTGTAGAGCAAAACAAAAAGGATGGAATTCACTAACAATGAATAGCAGATGCTCATAACTTTGTTCATTTGCAGGCGCTTCATTATTGAAAGTATGCATATCAGGGAACAGCACTAGTACACCCACACAAAACACAGTGTGCACAGCACAATTCAACATCTTGAAGGCCGCTTTTGAGTAAAGAGGTTGTGGAGGATGGATGTGCTTTTGTCCATAAAAAAAACGAAATAAATAAGATTCAGATTACCGCCAACTTTCCATGGGCTGGCAACAGCATGACGTTAATTGTGGCCTGAGTTTTTGATTGTGAATAATGAGTTTTCTATAATGAGCCTTATTTACATGGAAATGCATGTTTGCACTGAAAAGAATGACAATGACTTCATTTAAATGTTGCTGCTCTTTTCACTACATCTTTAGTCCCTTTAGCCCTAAGGGCATTTTCAGAGATGTTTTTGAGTGACAGCCACAAAAGTAAAGACCCATAATGCCAAAACTATAGCAAGGAGAGCCAAAAACTTGCTATTGTTTGATGGAAAACTTTTTAAAAAAATGGTTTGACAAAAACTGATGATAAAATAAAAAACAACAGTTTGCTCAAGATAATTTTTTACATATTTTTTTTATTTGAAATGCAACATCTCAGGAAGGAAATAAGATACTTTTTTGGTTCAGTTCCTTTAAATGTGTTCTGCATCTGAATCAAATGTTGTGGTGATAGCATAAAGTAATCCAAAGTTACAGCATTTGGGAACTAGGTAGCTTTTAACAGTAAAATAATAATAATAATAATAATAATAATAATAATAATAATAATAATAATAATAATAATAATAATAATAATAAATAGGGCTGTCAAACGATTAAAATATTTAATCGTGATTAATCGCATGATTGTCATGAGTTAACTCGCGATTAATCGCATGATTGTCATGAGTTAACTCGCGATTAATCACATGATTGTCATGAGTTAACTCGCGATTAATCGCATGATTGTCATGAGTTAACTCGCGATTAATCACATGATTGTCATGAGTTAACTCGCGATTAATCACATGATTGTCATGAGTTAACTCGCGATTAATCACATGATTGTCATGAGTTAACTCGCGATTAATCACATGATTGTCATGAGTTAACTCGCGATTAATCGCATGATTGTCATGAGTTAACTCGCGATTAATCACATGATTGTCATGAGTTAACTCGCGATTAATTGCATGATTGTCTTGAGTTAACTCGCGATTAATCGCATGATCGTCATGAGTTAACTCGCAATTAATCGCATGATTGTCATGAGTTAACTCGCGATTAATCGCATGATTGTCATGAGTTAACTCGCGATTAATCGCATGATTGTCATGAGTTAACTCGCGATTAATCACAATTTATTCGCACATTTTTATATGTTGTAAATGTATCTTAAATTAAGTTTGAATTAAGTTTTTAATACTCTAATCAACATGGGTATATGGACTAATATGCATCCTTTATGCAAATGTACGTTTATTATTAGTGAAGCCATACTTATTCAATAATAATCAATAATACAGCATGAAGACTAGAGATGTATCAAAGGTCACAGATGTTTATCAAGAACTTGTTCACGTCTCTTAAGCCTAAGCTTAAAAATTCAGAATAAGCTGTTTGCTCATTTTAAGAATATAAATAAAGGTAGTATTACTGGCAGTTTAGTTCAGAACAGGGCATAGTTAGTATGCAAAAGTGGTAATGTGAAAGCTGTCATGCGGACCTGTGAGCGCACCAGAACCACACCATACCTGGAGGAGGTCCATATTCCACGAGTAGGAATATAGTGCGGCCCCTTTAAGAGACGCGCGCTCCATATTGAACTGCCTGTATTTTGTGTGTGCGCGCCGAACTGTGCCGCAATTCACGTAAACAGTGCAAGATTCGGGAGCGCTCCTGTTCAGGAAAGTAACCTGTGCATTCGTTTTAGCCGATTGTAATGCATTTAGTTCAATATAACACATGTACTTTAAGTGGTGATGTGTCAATGGTTTAACTCAGACATGAGCGAGAGTGAGCTTCAGTGTATTCACGCATCGCGCTCGGACTGCAGAGCATGTGCTTAATGTAAACAGACTTTTCTTTCGACCTGGTGTCTAATATGGTTAAACAGAAAATATGGTAGCTTCTAGGCAATAACTGCACTTCTGGTTTAGAATATTAATGTTAACCATTTTCTTTCCCTTTTAATGTTTGCTGCTGCATCCTTTACGTCTACGGCTTATTTTGATCTCTCCAACTACGGGCCACAGATCAAACAGAAAATGCGCGCTGCGTTAACGCGCATTAATAAATTTAGTGCCGTTAAAATGAATTTGCGTTAATGCGTTATTCACTTTTTTTGTATTTATCAGGACATAACTCAGCACTACTTAGGAAATACTAAAATTGGCTACAATGATGTAAAGTTCAAACTCCATTCCAATCAAACTCCAAATGACACCTATTTTGTGTTAATCAAGGCAGAAGTTTTGAAAGATATGATTATTCATTTTTTTTTCTTAGCTAGGTGGCGCCCACCGGCGGTACACTCCGTTTTATGGGCACTTGTTAGGAGTTGTCAAAACGGTTACATTCTTTAAAAAGCTAAAATTATACATATTTTGTGGGGGTTTTCATTCAGTGCGTGCATAGCAATTTGATTTAGATATTTTTCGGGGTTGTCCCATTGGCGGTACACTTCAGGCTTAAGCGGTAAAACTGGATTGTGGGTAGTAATTGAATACTATCTTCTGTGTGCACAATATTTTTAAGGGAGAGAGGTGAAAAAATATAAGGAGTAAATTCAAACACGGTTTTGTTTGAAAAATCGTAATCTTCAATAAGGGCCCTCACCGTTTGGGTCGTGGACTCTGGGGTCATGCCTTCTTTGCTGACGGTCAGGCGGAAGGTATACTCAACGTCCACCTCCAGTTCGGACCCGGAGATTCCCAGAACCGGGTCGCTCGGGCCCAACCCGAAATGCAGAGTGGAGCAGTGATCTGGACCCTGTGTGGTGAAATCAAGAGACACTTTACCATCACTGCATTTGGTCATAAATCACCTCATATATTTGCTTAAGGATATACAAGACAACAGCATAACCATCAGACATCTGCTCAATAAAAACATTTGATTATTAAAAGCCCAAAGAAAAGTGTGTTTGCACTTCCTTTACAATAAATGCCACTTGGTTTTATATTTTATTATTGAATGCAATGCCTTTCATACATTTTTAATGTAGCTAAAGTGCTATTTTTGAGCTTGAAATATTCCATTATACCTGATATAATATTCTTTTGAATTTCTATCAGTGATAAAACGTTTTAATAAGCTGGAATCTCTGCTGCTCTCCTGCAGCTCAGAGGAATGCTAAGTTATAGTTATATAACTGAATTTAACTATACACCACCCAAACATCCACTTTTGTGGCTCATACTTGACATATTTTGACTTTTCCGAGTTGCTGTGCACATATTTAAGTCTCTGATACTAGACGTCCCTCATGCTCAAACACCTTTTTCTCTCAAATTCATATTCAAATCTCTGTTAGAGCTTTTTAATGGCAATTACTCAAACTCTCCAAACCTCTCTCAACCACAGTTTATTTCACCTTTTCATCCACTAATCATCCACTTTCAGAAAAAAAAACTCTCAAATTGGATAATTCAGTCACTTGAGCACTGAATGAACAGTCATCAGCACTTCAAGCTCCTTCACATAAGAATCATCTAAACGTATTTGAGATACTTCAGCTGTCACATTTGTTCTTAAATTGCTATTTTACAGCCTTGATAGAAGGATTAGTTCACTTTAGAATTTAAATTTCCTGATTATTTACTAACCCCAATGGCCCCATCCAAGATGTTTACGTCTTAAAAGAAGCGTTTTTGAAGAAAACATTCCAGGATTTTTTTCATAGGCTATAGTGGACTTCAATGGGGACTAACGGGTTGAAGGTCCAAATTGCAGTTTCAATGCAGCTTCAAATGGCTCTACATGATCCCAGCCGAGGAATAAGGGTCCTATCTAGTAAAACAATGGGTCATTTTTGTCTAATATATTGGTCATATATACTTTTTAACCACAAATGCTCATCTTGCACTACAGTCCACGACTTCACGCATTACGTAATCACGTTAGATAGGTTAGACGTGAAGTAGGCGGAAGGGCGAAAAACAAATTTTCTCCTCCAACTTCAAAACCGTCTGACATTGTTGGTTTACCTTTTTTTTGTTGTAAAGACTGTTTGACTTAGCATGTCTGCTTTGTAATCACGGTACTTCCGCCTATGGCATGCATGATCTTTCCAACGTGATTACGCAATGTGTGAAGTCGTGGATGTTTTTTTGTGTGAAAATAATCGATCATTTCGCTAGATAAAACCCTTATTCCTAGGCAGGGATCATGTAGAGTCCTTTGAAGCTAAACTGAAATTGCAATTTGGACCGTCAACCCATTGGTTCAGTCCCAAATATGGGACAAATCCTGGAATGTTTTTCTCAAAAACCTTGATTTCTTTTCAACTAAAGAAAGACAAACATAGTGGATGCCATGGTGGTGAGTAAATTATCAGAAAATGTTATCAATTCTATAAGGATGGTCCACCCTGCTCCTGGACGGTCAATTTCCAGCCGAGTTTAGCTTCAGCCCCAATTAAACGCACACTAACTAGCTAATCAAGGTCTTTAGGATCACTAGAAACTTCCAGGCAGATGTGCTGGAGCTTAACTTTGTAGGAAGATGGCCCTCCAAGGGCAGTAATTGAAAAGCATTTATCTGCAGTGTTGCCACAGTTACTTTGAAGAGTAATCTGATTACTGATTACTCCTTTAAAAAGTAACTTAGTAACTTTTAAAATCAAGTAATCTGTAAAGTAACTAAGTAAGATTACAAGTTAATTTATTAGTTACATTCAGCAGTTTCCTCCCCGAGACGCAAGAAGAAAGCAAAAATATAATTTTTATTTTTTACTAAGGAAAATGACTAAAATAGTAACTCACAGGGACTTGGATAAGGTCAGATTACTTTATCTATATACTTGGATAAATATATAAAGTATATATATAAACTATATATACTATATACTTGGATCAGATTACTTTAATCTGATTACTGGTTTGGAAATAGTAACGTGTTAGATTACTCGTTACTGGGAAAAAGTAGTCAGATTAGAGTAACGCTTTACTAAGTAATGCGTTACTGGCATGACTGTTTATCTGTGACTTGTCAATTTTGATTACCTTTGAGGTGCTCACACATTCCCAGTGGTAGCTGAGCAGGGACTGGTTCTCCGGATCCAGATTGGGGTCGTAGGATTGCTCTGCACTCAAATGCAAATCCTGAGTTTTAGACCACACACGGTACGTCCCACCCTCGATGATGGGCACCAACTTTTTGGACATCACTGAAAGTTGGAGACAGGCTGCCTTCCGTAGTGGCACCCCCTCATAGGACAGAGAAAAAACTAGAGTGTAGTTCCCAGCGGAAATCGACATCTTGGGCACTGAAAGCTGGAGTCTCCGGACGTTGACTTCTGCGGGGAGACGGACTTTAGATGGCGGCGGACCTTTCTTATCATCATCATCCTGACAGCGAGGGGAGGTGAGGATCTCCCAGAGGTACTCTACTCCATAGAGACCACAGCCTTTTAAGTTCACACTGGCCTCTACCAAAGTCGGCTGGTACCGCCAGATAGCGAGCCGTGGAGCTTGAATGATCTGAACTTCTGGTTCATCGCACTGTAGGACAGATATGTTGACCTCAACCTGTGCTGTAACCCAGCTCACGAGGTTAGAGATGTTAACTCGGACCACATAGTGACCGGGAAGGAAGTAGATATGGCTAAGGAATGGTGTAGTTGAAACACTGGCTGAAGTACCATCCCCAAAGTCCCACTGATATGTAGCTGGAGTGAAAACAGGAGTGATACCTGCATGGAAGCTGACCGTCTTGTTTACAAAGGTGTCGCTTGGTTGAGCATCCAAGTAAGCTGACCTGATACTGTTCTGAACTCGTATTACCTTGGTCACATTTAGACCGTTCAGGGAATTGAATGCTCTCAGGAATATGGTCAGATTGCCTGGCTGATCTGGTAGATATTTCACCGACTTGCCAACCCGAGAAATCTTGTGGCCATGATGAAGATCAAAGGTCCACAGAATGGTCAGCGGCTCGCGTGTTGGCGTGCTTGCCACATAAGTCCTTTGTACTCCTACAGGTATCGCGGCATCACAGCAGTCCAGGATAGTCAACTTGGTTACAGGCTCCATCACTTCAATGTGCAGAGTCTTTCGTTCTGAACTCACCTGGTTGTGGGCAGTAAGGTTGACGTAATACTTGGCCACACTGGTGAACTGGTGGATGTACGTCTGATTGTTTAGGACAACAGTTGCATCACCACTAATGCTCAGGATAAAATTAACAGAAGTTCCAGACGAGACCGAGACAGTAAACTCAACGTTTTCACCAACCGCAGCAATTTGTTTGCTGGCCTTGAGCTCCAGCCCCTGTATACGGTCTTGAACTGTAAAGTCACGCAAGTACAGTTCCCTGCTAATGTCATTAGTGGCATTCAAAGCGACAGTGAAGACTCCCGGTTTGAGGAAGATATAGGAGGTGGCACGCTGGTTTGATTTTGTGCTGTCTGGCAATAGCCACATCCATGAAATGTTGGATCCCATCTGTGTTTCTCCACACAGAGAAACATTGTCCCCTGAGGCTACAAAGTTCTCTGTAACATTTGTGGCAATGAAACTCAATCCAGAGATCGGTTCTTGAATGCTGATCCACTCGAACACCATTTCAGAGCTGACTTTATTGGAAACCTCTACTTTAACCAGTTTCAAACCTGCGTTTCTGAAACGATGCATGACGGAGGACATGTCAGATGTTAACAGGTCACCATCTGCCCACCATTTGTAATGGAGATCTGTCCCAGAACGCACATATACTGTCATATTCGTCATGGCGTTTACTGCAGCAGGGTTTGGTGAATACTCAAAGACTCGCTCCCCCACAGGATCCAGAAACTCAATCGTTTTGTTCACAGCCAGCTGGCCAAGCAAGTTGGTTGCCTTGAGAAGGACCTCGCAAGGACCCGGGGTGGAAAAATTGAGGTCTATGGTCTTGCCCGTGAGGTTGTGGTCATGGTTCTCATGTTCCCTCAGAAGGTTCCAGCTGAAGGTCATGTTGGTGCCCTCTTTTAATGAGGCTTGTAAGTGAAGGACACGATTGGTTGCAAAACAGCATCCTTCGATAAGTTCATCAGCCACAATCTGTAAGCCTTCCAACACACGCTGCACAAAGATGTAAATGCTGGACTGAGCAGCGCCAATGTCATTCTCTGCAGTAACAATAACATTGAAAGTCCCAACGGAGCGAAACGTGTAGAACATTGTGTGAGAGCCTTGGATCGATGTGCACCGGTCACAAAGAATCCAAGAGTACCGGACATCATCTCCTTGGTTGAGGTGTGCCTCAAAGTGGACAGAAGCATTCAAAGGGACATTGACAAAGCTGGCATTTACTGCCAGTCCTGTGATTGGTGCCAAGACCACAACGGAAATCTCATTTTTGGTCTCACTCACTTCATTTTTACCTGTAACACTGATGTTGAACCTGCCTGAAGAATTGTAAGCATGTGATACGTTTGTCCCATTAAGTCGAGTCCCATCTCCAAATTCCCAGATGTAGATGGCATTTGAAGAGTCTGAGGATGCTTTGAAAGCATAGCTTTGGTGTAAGGAAAGATTGTTCCCTTTCTCTCCATTATGACTGATCATTAAAAACCCAACAGATTGTTGCACCTCAATTGAAACTGAGGTATTGATGCAGGATATGTTGTTGAGCACAGTAACTGTTACCAGATATTCCCCAGGCCTCTTGAAAGTAAAGGCCATCTCCTTACCACCCCGAACAGGACCTCTCGGATCAGATAACCCAAAATCCCAGAAGTATGTGTAGTTAAATTCTGGGAAGGCAGCTACTGTAAACCGACTCTCCTCACCGAGCTTGACATGGGTTCTCAGAGGAAACACAGACACTGTTGTAACTTCAGGTTGGACGCAGATCCTTGTGTAAAAATTGGCCTTGTTGGCTTCACTTGACATAAGTAGCGAGAGATGGTACTCTCCACTCTTAACATACGAGTGCGTTATCAGCGGCGTGCCATACTGAGTCTCGTTGGGGCTTCCATCTCCAAAACTCCACACGTATTGATGTCCCAAAACATTCCCTGACACAAACGCATGGAAGCTGACCTCTTTGTTTTCCCGAATGCATCCGGGAGGTTCTAGCGATAACACTTGTAGCACAAACACCTCAACAGGTAACGTTATAGACTGAGTGCTCACAGCATTCTTTGCAGTGACATTAATCGTGTAGTTTCCATCTTTCCTGTACGTATATTCAACGTGTGGCTCTAAACCCGTGTGCACCGTACCATCACCCATATCGAAGCACCATGTGACGTTGTTGCCTGCTTCTAGACTTGCTTTGACAACCGTAGGCGTGTTGCGTTCTGTGGGAGCAGACGACACCACCGCTAAACCTTTAACGTCCTCATAGACGATAACCTCTGCACAGGTGCTTGTCCAGCTAATAGTGTTGTTCACATTCACACAGATGTTGTAGACACCACTGTGAGGATACGCGTGAGGAACCCTGCGCTCGCGTCCCTGCTGGACACTCGAATTGTCTCCAAAGTCCCAGGTGTAGATGATGCCGTAGGGAGACGGTAAGGGGTGGGCCTCAAAGTCAGCTGGTTTTTCAGCACGTAGGAGTGGTGGGTCAATTTCGATTTGCACACTTGTCAGAATGCTGAAGACGTATACGTCGACCTTGCATGTCTTGTTCTCATAGCGGTTGGAAGAAAAGAGCATTAGGGTGTACTCCCCTGCAAAAAAATGAGTAGAAAAAAGATCAATATGAATATAATCAGTATAAATGCAAAACAATAGGTTTATGAAGTATGAAATAAGACTTTTTTTTACCTGGCTGTGCATAAATGTATTCCACATAGTCATGAATCACCACCTGGTTACTAGAGGAGTTATCATAAGGCGGCTTAAACTGATGTGTACGGTTCCCTCCATCTCCAAACCACCACCTGTGATACATAAAACCATCAAAATATCACACACTGCATGCATTATTTTACAACAGGTTTCACTTGAATCAGTTTCTCACAATGTGGAGAATGTTTAAGTCTTTGGGAATGTTACACTGTCAACCTATCATATCTTATGCCCTGTTTACACCTGGTATTAAGATGCGTTTTGTCAACTTTCAAACACTTCTGTCATGATTTCTTTAAGGAGAGGGTCTATGGGTGGGTAAATGTTTGGGTTTTTCCAGATCTTTCGATCTAATGGACAAAATAAATTCAGGTATTAAACAGAGATGACCGAAAAATGCACAGAGAGCATCAGCTTTAGTTTCTGCTCTGACAGACTCAAGAAAGAAATCAAGAATGATTAGAGAACATTGTGACGTTTTTCGTCTTCAAACCAAACTTAGGTTTGTCTTCAGTCGACAAACTTTTAATCCTGTCTGGCTAGTGCTAGAGCCCATAATGCTTACACATTAGGTCAGTAGAAGAAGAGTAGATGGTCTTTTGTGGCTGTTCGAACAGATTCCACTACATGAGTATCTACACTACGAAAGCAATGGTCGAAAGTGGACAAGCTCAACACGTTTTTGACCCCGTTTACACCTGTATTTAGCGTCGTCCACTTGTGATCCATTCGACCAAAACACATCTTAATAGCAAGTGTAAACCAGGCCTTAAGATCGACCTGAAACCAGCAGCCCATTTTATTTATGTAATGTGAGAAAATATTCAATATAGAAAAAGACTTGATTTTATCAATAGGGAATTGATTGGACAGTGGTTGGGGAGGAACTGGAAACATTTTTACATTACGGGTTGTTTTTTCCTTCTGAATAATGACACACTGCGCACAAGACCAGGATCCAACTCTGTTTCCTGTTGGCTTAAAAAAAAAGTTATTGCAGTATAAAAAGGGGACGAAAGGATGGGGGGAGCCAACTTTAAGTCTCATTTGGTGCTTTGGGATTGAGTAAGAGCAAGGTGGCAGGTCTGTTTTGAAGATATTTTTAGCTGGAGAGAATAAAGGCTCTGTCTTGCAAATGTTGCTGTCTGACTCATCGCTGCGGGAGGGAGAGGTGGAGCTGCTGTTGAATCATCGCCTCAGCTCCCAGCTATACACCTTCATCTCTCACTCCATCTTATCCTTCCTCCAAGTGGAACCCAAAGGAGAACCGGGTATCACGACTGACTGAACAAGCTGCAAGCCTGAACTCCAGAGATACTGAGCCGACAAGATAAAAGAGCCGGGAAGAATTCACCCTGAAGTACTTGTCTGAAAGACTTTTTCTGACAATAAATAGAGAAATCCTAGAAATAAATAAATAAAGCAGACATCTGCAGTGGCGCACAGCAGGCTTCTGGGGGATGGAGTGGAAAGTTTGGGAATCTTTCTATGCTCGCTGTTGAAGGGAAAATTCTTGTCAGCATTTTGCGCTAACCACAGACTGTAAATCTAGAGAAAAGTGCCATTAAAGGGGAGCAGGCTGGGAGTGTGCGAGGCGGTGGAAGATAAAAAAAAGAGTGTGTGCAGACATTGAACAGTCATGGGATGTGAATGTATAACGCTGTCTAAGAAGAAAGTTATTCAAAGAGAGTATTCTCAACACATTTTACTTCCATTATGTGACATTTTTTCAAGAGAAACATGATATTCAATAAGAAAAACATGCATGAAAGCACGTGATTTTATCTGTCAGTCATTGATTCGATTGCAAATGGCCATTTCATCCCAAACTATTCCCATGCTAGGACTTCTTCCTCCAACTATTATTGGCTGTTATTTCAGTACTCTTTATGACAGGCATTGATTTACACATTACCACATTTTAGAGAAACTGCATTGCACATCTGGGAGAGGCTATTTACACTAACTTTAAATAGCAATAGAATATATTTACACTAACTTTAAATAGCAATAGAATATATTTACACTAACTTTAAATAGCAATAGAATATATTTACACTTTGTAAAAATAGCAGCATTTTCTCTGCAATAAATGTGAATAGTAGTTAGATGTTACTTATACTTATAAATAATGGCAAGTACTATTTTTAGTTAAGTGTTGTTGTACATTAATCTGTCTGTCTGTCTGTCTGTCTGTCTGTCTGTCTGTCTGTCTGTCTGTCTGTCTGTCTGTCATCTATCTATCTATCTATCTATCTATCTATCTATCTATCTATCTATCTATCTATCTATCTATCTATCTATCTATCTATCTGTCTGTCTGTCTGTCTGTCTGTCTGTCATCTATCTATCTATCTATCTATCTATCTATCTATCTATCTATCTATCTATCTATCTATCTATCTATCTATCTATCTATCTGTCTGTCTGTCTGTCTGTCTGTCTGTCTGTCTGTCTGTCTGTCTGTCTATCTGTCTGTCTGTCATCCATCTGTCTGTCTGTCATCTATCTATCTTCTGCCTGTCTGTCTGTCTGTTTATCTGTCTGTTTATCTGTCTGTCTGTCTGTCTGTCTGTCTGTCTGTCTGTCTGTCTATCTATCTATCTATCTATCTATCTATCTATCTATCTATCTATCTGTCTGTCTGTCTGTCTGTCTGTCTGTCTGTCTGTCTGTCTGTCTGTCTGTCATCTATCTATCTATCTATCTATCTATCTATCTATCTATCTATCTATCTATCTATCTATCTATCTATCTATCTATCTATCTATCTGTCTGTCTGTCTGTCTGTCTGTCTGTCTGTCTGTCTGTCTGTCATCTATCTATCTATCTATCTATCTATCTATCTATCTATCTATCTATCTATCTATCTATCTATCTATCTATCTATCTATCTATCTATCTATCTATCTATCTATCTGTCTGTCATCCATCTGTCTGTCTGTCATCCATCTGTCTGTCTGTCTGTCTGTTTATCTGTCTGTCATCCATCTGTCTGTCTGTCTGTCTGTCATCCATCTGTCTGTCTGTCTGTCTGTCTGTCTATCTATCTATCTATCTATCTATCTATCTATCTATCTATCTATCTATCTATCTATCTATCTGTCTATCTATCTGTCTATCTATCTGTCTATCTGTCTGTCTGTCTGTCTGTCTGTAATAACCCTAAATAACACTTTATTATTAAACACACGAGACACTTTATGATCTACTTTTCTTAATTTTTATTAAGAATAAATGCCTTCCTGAACTGACATGTGATCAGACTCAAGTTGCCCAATCGGACATCAGTGGGCGGAGTTAGTCTAAATAGCCTCTGCCAAGAAGGAGGGCCTCAAAATCATTGAAATCTTGAAGTCTTTAAACCTCAAATGTTTCATTTGACCAATCAGAGCTTCACTATAACAGAACATACCAGAAGGTGACGTTCACCGCCATGTCTATCGTCACAGACGCAGAGAGGTTCAGGGACAAACCCTGCTGCACGATTTTAGGGACTCCATGGACGTTCGGGGCGGTCATCGGGTTCATGCGGTCCACTGTCACGTTGAAGTGTTCAGTCAGCATGCTAACCTGATTCATAGCCGTTACCTAGGAGACAAGAGATGGGTCAGCCTTTGAGCCGATGGAGTCAGAGTGGCCTTCACATTAACTTCAATGGAAAACATTCAGTCACCGTGAGTTTGTAAACTGCTGCATTCTGGTAGATGATATTTAAATTGCTGTTGTAGTAGGTGAAGTACGGTTTATCATCCACTGTCCATCTGAACGACGGGTCTGTACCTCCCTCCACATATGCCACGTAACTCTGAAATACAAGACGGAGAAGAAGAGGATAGCAAAAACGAGAAAGGTCAGGGCCGTAACAAAGGCGACATGATGAATAAAGAACAGCATTAAACCCTCAGACACACTTCTGTCTCACAGACAGCTTTTATGGACAAACATAAAATATGAGCAATAAAAACTCTATTCTTGGACAACAGGGCCTGGGTTCACAGACAGGCCTCAGATTAAACCAGGATTAGGCTTCAGTTCAATTAGGACATTTAAGTAGCTTTTATAAATATGCCTTAGAAAAAAACATCTTGAGACAAAACAATGGCACTGGCATATTTTAAGATATGCTTTCAGGTAAAACAGCTCAAACATGCATTTTAGTCTGAGACTATGTTAAGCCTCATCTGTGGAACTGGGTGTAGGTGTCAGAAACCAGTTTAATCCAGCCTAAAACTAGCAAACCACATGATTTAAGCGGTTACCAATAATACACAATCCTAAAATGGCAGATGTTAGAAGGTAAAGTCATGCTGACAAAATGGTTAAAACCAGCCTAATGTGGTTAGCTGGTCTTTTTTGATGGTTTTAGACGGGTTTTTGCCACTTGTCAGGGTGAGAAACTAGTTTAAACCAGAGAAAAAAAACTAGACAGCAGATGTAAGAAGGTAAAGTCAGGCTGACAAAATGGTTAAACTAGCCTAAGGTGGTTAGCTGGTCTTCTTTGATGGTTTTAGACAGGTTTTGACCACTTGTCAGAGTGAGAAACTAGTTAAAACCAGAGAAAAAAAACCTACACAGCAGATGTTAGAAGGTAAAGTCAGGCTGACAAATGGCTTAAACCAGCCTAAGGTGGTCAGCTGGTCTGCTTTGATGGTTTCAGATGGGTTTTGACCACTTGTCAGGGTGAGAAACTAGTTTAAACCAGAGAAAAAAACATAGACAGTAGATGTAAGAAGGAAAAGTCATGCTGACAAATGGTTAAAACTAGCCTAAGGTGGGTCTTCTTTGATGGTTTTAGGCGGGTTTTGGTGCTGAAACTATTTTAAACCAGGCTAAAACCAACAAACCACCTGGTTTAAGTGGGTTTCCTCAGAAGGGAGGCAGTCCCTTACCACTATGGACTCCATGAGGACTCTATGAGCAGGATGCGGCTGGACAAACAGGCCCCGGAGCGGCTCTTGGACCCTCGCCTGAAGCTGTAGCGATGCTTCGGTAACTTCGCTCTTGACATGAAGTGTTACGCTGGTCTGTCCCGGTGTGGACCCGAGCTGGAGATCGACCCATGCGAACATGGTGTCGTTGTACGGGCCGGGCCTTCTGCATTCGGCCACTTTCGCCACGAGGTCCTGAGGACACGAGCTGTAGAAAGGCACGCTCACGTTGCTGCCCCGTCGCACAATCAGAGCTTCGTGCTGCGAGCGGACCGCGACGAGAATCCACGTTTTATTGGGGAGGAAGTACACCGTCCCGCTGTGATTGGTCGGATGGATCACGGCGGGCGCCAGCGGTGGGACGACATGAATCGGGCAGGATGCAGTGGCGGGAAAGTCCTTATCATTGGATGTCACTTCCAAACTGTAGTCTCCAGACTGAGGGAGTCCCGAATGGAGGAAGGGACCCTGCAGCCTGGTGTTGTTCTGCCCCACGTAAAGCACCCTCAGCTGGCAAACCACGCCCTCCTCCCAGCCTCCCTCAGACACCTGCAGCGTCTTATTTGCATCCCACCAATCGGACCGGTTCTGGATGAGCACGCTCTGTTTAAACGGAGATGAGGGGTCGGAGGAGCACTGGAGGAGCCCTGATGGGCCGGCGTCGTGCTGCAGGGCGATGAAGTCCCCTGGGGAAACCAGCAGGTCCTCTATCTCCTCCTGGACCTGGAGTGAGAACAGGGCAGAAAGTGAGAGGGGGTGAGTTTTGTCCACTTGTATTAGGATATGCTGCTGCTGCTTTATACATTTTTTTTTAACTGAGGGTCATTATCAGACATGGTTGTGAATCGAACCCCAAAGCCTTTGAGGACACTCAGAGCCACCCCACGTTTACCCTCCAAACGCTCCGCTTAAGTGGAAAGCACTGAAGGAGGGTGAAGTAGACAGCAGAAAGTGAGAGGGGATTAATTCTGTCCTAGCCTGGTTAAAACCAGAGCATTGTCAGTAGTAACTGAGTAATGGTCTGGCAAAGCTTCCTAATCAATTAATTTCCAAAGCAGCGTCACCAACGGATGTCGCTCAAATGCCTCTGGGTGCAATCAGATAGACCTAAAACCAATCAGAGCGATGAAGGAGGTGACGTTTGCAGAGCGGAGAAACATCTGAGACCCTGACAGCGATTCTCTGTTTGTGATTTCGAGGAAGATGTTGCAATGGCTTCTGACGACTTTTGCCGTTGTTGTAAAAGAAATATGATAATAGCTGATAATAGTGTCCACGTCACTCCATCAACATTTTGGCCAAATTTGGAAAACCTCATAATCATCTCAGACCGACTGAAATATCTCGGATTGACGGTTGAACAGAAAACATCGAGCTCTGATCTCATTCGCCCGCGCTGTAAGGCATGTGTATTGCGATTACGATTTGCAATATTCTGAAAATAAAATAATATTGAGGAGTTTTTGGAAAATTGTGTCTCACAAACTTTATTCAAATTCAGTTATTTCAGATGTTTGAACATTTTCCGACTTGAGGATAGTTACGCTAGTTATTTATTTACAATTTTTACATGACTAACAGATCTAGTGTGAGGAAATAAGCACAGAAAGGCCAGATCCAGAGCTGTGTGTGTGTGTGTGTGTTAGCACATGATCACACACACTCCCATCCTCCTCCTCACGGTAGCCGCTGTAATACACATCTGGGAGTTCTTTGCTCGGGTTTTAAAGGTGCACTATGTAGTATTTTTGCAGTAAAATATCCAAAACCCACTAGGCCAGTGTATTATATTTTGTTCAGTTGAGTTCTTACAATATCCCAAATGTTTCCAACTATTTGTAAATTGTGAGAAAATTGCTATTTTAACTAATGACCGGGACGTGTCAGCACAGCGTTTGAGGGAGTCGCCTGTCAATCGAGTCATATCTGCGCTACCCTCGGTTTTATTCTGCAGGAGCGCTTTACTCTTAGCAGTGTGAACATGTCACAGCAGCACCGAGCGAACGCACAGAGGAACGCCATAACATAATTTTAAACACACTTAAATGTATCTAATATGATAAACAGAGCTGCTTTACCTTATAATCATGACCGGAAACCCCAACGTTTCTGCTTGGTGTCGCAATTTCGGTTTGAATGAGCTCTTTGCCAGACTACTTGCAGAGCAAATCTAAATTTGCCGGAAGTTGTCTGGGTTTTCCCAGGCTAGTTCTGTCCACTTGTATTAGGATATGCTGCTGCTGCTCTATTCATTTTTTACTGAGGGTCATTATCAGACATGGTTGTGAACTCAAACCCAAAGTCTTTGAGGACACTCAGAGCCGCCCCACGTTTACTCTCCAAACGCTCCACTTAAGTGGAAAGCACTGAAGGAGGGTGAAGTAGATGACCTGCATGCCAACACACACACACACACACACACACACACACACACACACACACACACACACACACACACACACACACACACACACACACACTTACTCAAGCTCTCATTAAGAGCTGTAATAAATCCCACAGATCCTGAAGCTCAAGTGTGCCGGATCGTGCTTTATGAAACCTGTCAAGAACACCTCTATATTTCACATTAAGGATCAAAAAGAACAAAAAACTCAAAATATTGAAGCCTAGTTTAAGAAAGATGATTTCCACAATTAATATATTATATTTACAGTTTTTTTTATACAAAAGGGTTTTTACATAAAAATCATATATTAAAAGCAGCACAAAAATAACACTATATTTGAGATTTTTTCATACTTTTGAAAGTCTCTACAGCTCACCGAGGCTGCATTTATTTAATCATAGCTACAGTAAAACATTAATATTACGAAATATTACTAGAAGTTTTAAATAACCGTTTTCTATGTGAACATATTGTAAAATGTAATGTATTCCTGTGATCAAAGCTGTATTTTCAGCATCATTACTCCTCAGATTCACATGATCCTTCAGAAATCATTGAGGATTTGTTGCTCAGGAAACATTTATGATTATTATCAAATGTTCTTTGATGAAGTCTGTATTTTCTTTACACAAAATTAAATGCTTTTTTGCAGTTTGAGTTACAATTTAAACACGTTCTTACCAGAGTACCACATCAGATTTGTTGTTCGTTCTTAAGAAGCAGAAGTTAACAGTCTGGTTTACAGTGGTGTAAAGTTTTTAACTAAATATAATTATTTTCTGTACTTGAGTATCTTTTTGGCTAGTTTGTAGTTTTACGGAGTATTAAATATATTTGCATTTCACCCTCTTACACATCACATTTTGCATGGCATTTAACTTTTTCCGTAGCGTTTTTTTAAGGCACTATCTTGTGCGTTTTGCCTTTACCCAAACTTGTCAAAGGTTACTTTAGGTGAATGTCAGTGTATTGGCAGGTATTTGCTGGATCACGGGCGATTCATACATGAGATGAGGACAGGACTGCAGCTGAAAACAACACATCCAGTGCAAATTGGCTTTAACCATTTCATTTGACTTAACATTAGTTTATTTATCCGTTATACTAAGACTTTTTTGCAGGATATTGGTTTACTTATGCCTTTTCTGTGCACTTAACTGAGATTCTTTGTAGATGCTTAAAGGAACTATAATAAGGAACTTAAATGGGGCTATATTATGAGGAAGCACAGGTTCGCCTCTGCTTCCCCATAATATAGTCCCAGTTCAATATCTGCCTAGGAAATCGCCTAGTCTTAATCTGCATCACTATTTGTAATCGTCGTGAATACGCAGCCCACAAGAAGTCATTAGGTGGAGTTTTTTTTTTTGGATCACTTTTACTCGGGACATGCTATCTGGCAACATAGGATTCCATTCATTATGCTAAGCTAAGCTAGCGGCGACCCTGCCAAACTAAAAAAATGCATGCACTGAGACAAAAATGCAGTTGCCCACATATCTAAATGTAGGAAAGATGTTGAATAAGCCCTATTTCTAAAAACATTGACGTGTTCCTTTAAGATGCTGTTGAGTCGACCTTGATATATTGCAATATTGAGGTGTTCAGTTTTAGAAAATAAACATGATTGCGCTCCTCACAAATCACTGGTTTCTTGTTTTTCACTGGCATGTCTCTGGTGTTGAGCCTACATTTAGAAAATACTAGCCTAGAAATCTAGACGCACCCTAGCGGCAGCTAATCTAAATCTGTGTCGTCTAGCAACTCTCAATACCCTTCTGAGCTGTAAACGCCAAACTCTCTCCGGGCCAATCACATCGTGTATGGAGTCGGCGGGCGGGGCCATAATGACGACGGCTGAGTTGCGTTTGCGTGCTTCTAGTAAACAGAAACTGGCGAACGGCGGCGATCTTTCGAATCAGCTTTGACCGCGACTCTGGAAGACTTGGAGTTAAGCTTTTCTCTGAGAAAAGAACAAAGAACGGCACTAAAGTCATTCTTAAAAAGGGAAGATGTGTTCGGAGTTTAGCCGACCGGATACGGCGAATGTTTAATCAGTCAGCGAGCTCTGCTTCACCTTCGTTGCTCTGGTTGGTGTAGCGCTATCCTATCGCGTGCAGAGGGAGTTTGAAAGACAACCGTTTATCCGCCCCTCGGATTGAGCCGTCAATGGGGAGTTTCCAGACCAAACATCTGGATGTGGGTCTGGCTTGTCAGGCTACTTCAGTACTCGTAACATCCGAAGCTCTAAGACTTTTACTCAAATCGTATTGGAATTGGTGACGTGTAATGGAGTAACTTTTACTCAAGTATGTTTTTCAGGTACTCCTCTGGGATTTATCCAGGTCAAACTCACCAGGACGCTTGAGGGGGGTCCGGCCGGCAGGGTGACCAGCACCTCCCCGACGAGGCTGTAATCGGGGTACTGAGTCCCTGCGGGCAGAGGACTGACCCCAGAACAGTTGACACAAGCCCCAGGATGGCACGGGCTGGACAGTGGCAGACACTGCTCGGCGTACGGACAGTACTGGCGTCCTGCTGGGCACAACGTGGGCTCTGGGGGGAAGGAGGTGTCGTTGATCCACTCACCCGGGTCCTGGCAAACAGTGATGGGGGCGCAGAGCTCACCGCAACCTGGAACAGAAGCCCATACAAATCAATTTAGCATAAGAAAAAACATGCACACTGTAAAAAAAATGTTTTAAAAAGTTGCCGCCTTAAATTTAGAAATAAAATTTGAATTATATTAAACTGACTTAAATTAGTTGAATCTAAACTTAGCTTGAGTTAAACCAATGCAAAAACATATGTTGTCAACTTATTGCTCATCAAATTTTTTAAAGCGTACATATAATATAATGAGAGATATTTGTTGTACTAAAAGGTTTACTTTGCTGCTTTGCAATTTCAATATAAAATATACATAATCAATCAATCAATCAACCTTATTTATATAGCGCTTTTACAATCACGATCAATAGTCGTGATTTGGTCAATAATGCAACAAAATTAGATTTGGCTGTACAGTCGTTCTGGAGAAAACAGTGATGTTATCAGCTTATTTTAATTTATCATAGAGCGACAATGTTGGCAGATCAGTATTATAGTTTATAGAATAAATTAAAACCTAATTCAAAAATTGTATCTGTATAACTAGTTGAATAACTTTAATCATAATTTTAGTGTCCCCAACTGAGCAAGCCAAGCCAAAGGCGACAGTGGCGAGGAACCAAAACTCCACCAGGGCATGATGGGCATGATATGTATGGAAATAATACATTCATATGCATTTAAAAATATGCACTTTTCTAACTTATAAATCAATCTTACCTAATAAGTTCAACTAACAGTGAATGTCGAAGTAATATGTAATAATAAATATGTATGTAATATTAAAAAATGTTGATCATAATGCAATTATATGGTTCTAAAATGTTTCTTTTTTTGTCATTTCCAAAAAAAATGCAATAACTTTGCACATATGCATGCACAGTCTCATTGACACTTTACTATATGCACAAATTATTATTATTATTATTATTATTTAATTGAAATAATTAGTTTTGCACAAACAAGAAATCCTTAAAACCTCAAATATTATT